>NC_034409.1:189039393-189129576 GCF_002078875.1 Numida meleagris | reverse complement strand
AGAAAAGAAAAGAAAAGAAAAGAAAAGAAAAGAAAAGTAAGAAAAGAAAAGAAAAGAAAAAAGAAAAGAAAAGAAATTGAGCTACAGGAAAGAAGGGAACAAACTCTTTAGCAGGGTCTGTGGTAATAGAACAAGGGGAAATGGCTTCAAGCTCAGGGAGGGTAGATTTAGGTTCGATATAAGGAAAAAATCTTTTATAGAGAGGTTGGTGGGGCACTGGAACAAGTTGTCCAGAGATGTGGTTAATGCCCCACCCCTGGAGACTTTCAAGGCAAGGCTGGATAAGGCCCTGATCTTTTGAACACATATGTCTGTTGCTCTTCTTTGACTTTTATTCTTATTTTTGATGCTGCTGGATAAGTGTCTAATTTGTGTTTTTTACTTCTTGCACAGATTTGTGTGGGGGTTGCTATGTCCTTGTTTTCCACAGGTGAGCAACTCACCACAAGGATGCCAAGATCCCAATTTTGTCTCACCCTGAAAGTCCTCCTGCAGTCTCTGGAGACCTCCTGGATCCTGGATATTCTCAGTGGAAAATAATTGGTCCCTTTTGATCTTTACTTCACACCATGAAATACACATATCTATCTTCTTCTGTAAGAGGATTATTTATTGTTATTGGTCTAATCCTCCTCCTCTTTGTTATCATTGTGGTAACTGGAGGGTTTTGCTGAAATGTCCATGTATAACCAGTCTACAGCCAGAAGATAAGAAAAAAAAATCTTACTCTTAATGCTTTACCGTCTTCTGAAAGAGGGAAGGGAAGAAATAGGAGAGATGCGGAGACCTGAGGCCAGTTTTGACTGCAGATACACTGCAGCATATGAAGACATGATCTTGTTTTAAATACCATTTCTCAGGAACCAGAGCAGTCTGTCCACAGGCACCCTAAGGAGGCCATGGGCTAACTGTTTTCATTAAGAAGCAAAGCAAATTAGTACTGCTCAGTGCTTCCTTGGTTCAACTGTTTCCAGTGAGCTGGGGATGGTTATCAACGTGCAGCACTGTAGTGCTGACAAAGTTTGGTGCTAACAAACTTGGTATAAATCGCATTTATACCTATACAGCTAAAAGCAAAACCTAATGGAACAATGTGCAAGAAATCCTGGATTCCATCAAACTGCAGGGATCTGAAGAATAAATGATATCAGTCTGTTGAAGAAATTCCTTCATTGTAAAGGACTGACCATGCAGCAAACTCTGTGCAGTTTCCCCTATTTACAGTGTCCAAGCCAAGACAGTGAGTACTTTCAGGAGGAAAAGCACAGGTGTATTGTTCTGAATTTATATTAAAGGTACCGATCTGCCAAACAGATGTTTTAATCCGTAAAAGCTATGAGAAATGCCAAATAGGTTTTGCTGGTCTTGAATGTTGCAGTTTCAAGAATTAGTTGAAGGAGTGTTTGGACAGCTCCAGGACCACTCCTTGAATGTGTCTTTGGGCAGCTCTAGGAGGACTCTGAGCTGTTGCCTCCTCTTTAGCTGTAATTCATAAGCCTCTACAATGCCTCTGAATCTTCAGTTATTAATTTTTTATTTAAAAAAATCACATATTTTCTATTTCAAAGTTAAAGTCAGTTATGTGTGCTTGAAAAGAAAACTATGAGATTTGTTCAACAGCACAGATTAGTTGTCCTCTCTCCGAAAAGGACCTCTACTTTGATGAAGTATAGGCATAATTATCTTTTTCAGATCCTGTTTAAACAAGAAGTGACTATACTGAAAGACAGAATTTTTAAGGCTTAAAGAAATCGTTGCCATCAAAATTTCACAATTTCATTCAGTGACATCATATGGAGCTCCATAGCTTGTATTTAGCTAAATTTTTATACCAGAAGGGCTCCCATTCCTGATTTAAAAACAGTGATGCTGAGCAAAATTATCACCTATCTTGATGCGTCCTTTTTTTTTTTTTTCTAGTGCCCTCTGGCAAACACTTCTAAATGTGTACATCTTATTTCTAATTCTGCATTGCCAGCTTCTTCTATTCACTGTTTTCTTTTGTATATCTTTACTACATTACATTGTCAAGAGAGCAAAAATTCAGTATGAGTAGTATAAGAAATTTTACTGCCTCCAGTTTCACAGACATAACAAAAATGAAACTACAGAAATGTTGATGATTTTCCTATCTAATACTTAAAGATATTTGTATGTTGTTTTTTTTTTTTCAGAGTTCTTCAGAATTTCCCCTTTATAATTTTACACTTGAGAATACGAACGATGCTGATAGCAGCGGTTCCTATAGAAAAGCAAAGCAAAGGAGAATTCTTATGAGATTCCTGAAGCATTACAAGCAGAAAGAGTGGGAAAGCTTTCTTATCTCCTTTTACTTGCTATAATAGTCTACCATTCACATATAGGAAAAAACAAAAACAAAAACAAAAAACACAACTCTTTAAAAATAATCTCCCTTTCTGTAAAGTCAGTGGCTTATATTCTGACACTTGTATTTACTCATTGATTATTCACAGTATTCATGCTCAGAGACAGTTTTTGAGAATGGCATGCAGTGTGTTTCATTCTCCTTTCACAGATGCTCCAAATCTTCTCTTACCGAAGAGCCTTTATTTAGATATGCAGGAAAAAGAGAAAGTACATTATCTTCACTTTGCAAGAATGGACAATGAGGGAATTAAGAGACTCACTCATCTTCACTCTGAACAGAGTAGATTACCTTGCATTATTATTATACTGCTCCATGGCTGTACTGTGTGAGCACTTTTCAGACTCCAGGTAAGTCTACCTTCTGAATCCTTGTGCTCGGTAAGGGAGTCCACAATGTAATGGAGAGCACAAGAGTGAGAGAGGGGAAAAGAAAGGACATTTGTCTGAACAAGCAGCTAAGTTATGATATATGCGTTTTTGGAAAGTTTTTATAGTGACCTTAAAAAGAATGTTTTGCAGAGCAGTTCCAAACGATTATCTATTACTGCAAGTATCGCACCTCACAGGATGAAAAACATATCTTTTTCATTTGCTTCTCATTATACTCTCTGTTAAATACTGGCAGTAGTATTACTCACGGATATTTTTTAGTTTCATCATTTGTAGTTAAATACATCAATCTCTGTAACTATAAATGTATCTCAAGGTCAGAGTTACTACAATAACCTATTCATTTTGTTTTCCTTTCACTAAATCCATTATCTGAACAAATCATTAGGTGACCTTTTTAGTTACAGCAATTCAATAAAACTTACATTAGATGAAGTTTCAGGAACATTAGTCTAATGTGCTTTAAAAGATCACCTTCTCTGAGCAATATAATAAGTTTGTGTGAAAAGCATAAAGCATGTAATATGTAATAAAATCTGGCCTTTAATGAACCATCTAGAAAAAAAAATCGACTTGTGTTATAAGTCAACAGGAAACCTCCCTTAATTAATGGATAAAGAAGCCAGCAGTAGCTGTTGAATGATACTTTTGATTATAGATTCAGCTTGTTGGTTTTTTTTAATTGTATGCTCCTGATTTATGCTGCTCAAGAAATTACAGTCTAAATGACCTTGGGAACAGGAGTAATATGCTATGAAAAGTAATACTTACAGCTAATTAAAAGGGCTCTCTGATTATCAGTTAGCATCAACTGCACTGGTGCATAATTTTCCAAAGTGGCAATCATGATTCTAAATTTAATAAATTTACTTAGATATTTGATAGATGCTGATTTTCTCCAACAGATACAAGGATATGAAATACCTTGTGGCCTAACAGATAAACAATTGATAAAACTTAGTTCCAAAAATCAGGTGGAAAATTTGTATCCAGGAAGTTTACCCAGACTCACTAAAATCCATGATGTCCATTAAGAAAACAAGAAATTGTATCTGATTCTCCTTGCAACTAAAACAGGAATAATCAACTAAAAACAAGCTGGAAATATCTAAATCTAATATTTTTAGAAGGAGAAAAACAGTTTAACTTTCTTTTCTAGACAATCTAGAGATGTCTGTATGCAGAAAGAACAGCAGTAGTGACTTTCTACCAGCTCAATATCAGTCATTTCTCCTGCAGATATATGCACACAAGAGCATGAAAAACATTGAGTAAAGGACAGGACAGAAAAAACGTGTTGAACTAAGTTCCCACTGCTAAAGCACTTATGTAGGGATTATTAAGCGGACTTGTATTAATTCAGTCTATAGGCATTTTTAAGTATAACATCAGGCCATATATCTTTCAAGAATAACCAGGCTTTTGCGTTTGTTTTATTTGCCCATAATGAAGTCAGTTTCATCATTTTTTTCCATCTGACCTAACACATACGCCACACTCGAACTGTCAAACAATGCTTAAAAGAGCAGGGTTATAGCCCTTTGAATAACCTGCCAACAACTTGGACAAATTCCTTTAAAAAATCTGAAGAATTAGAAAAATATGGGCTTTTGTTATGCATGATCCTGATGGACCAAATCAAAGAACTGATCAGCTAATTTTCCAGCATCTTACACTAGCCATTAGTCATTACTTTAAAAATCATATAAAAGGAGAACTCTGATTTTAGTAATGGACTTTGTTCATAATCTTTTATTTCCCTGAGAAAGCTTTGATGTATGTTTTTTGAGATGTTCCTTCATGGCTTTTTTCCCTTTTAGAAGCAGTGCTTTTCTTGAAATTTTATTAGTTATTATCAAGAAAATTATTGAAATATGTTTAATGACCTGTTAATTTTACCATGCTGTTCTGTGTAGTTTAAGAGAGTCATATAATTGACTATTAAATAGTTGTTTAAAATACGTTACTACATGGTGATAGAGATAAGACTCTGATGTATGTATGTTTTCCTTGAGTGAAGAATTAGTAATCTACCTATGGGGCAAAAATAAATAAACAAATAAAAATAAAAGCATTCCTAAGATTAATTTCCATAATCTTAATATCTAAGCTATCTCTTTTTCATTAATACCTAAAATATCCATATAATTTCATATGCATCCCTTTTTGCTCATTAGAGAATTAATACCTCATCATCAAAAGTTGTTTTCTTTCCTCTTCTTGTTCCTAATAATAGCATTTTAAATTAGAAAAATAATGGCCTCATTTTACTATTTTCTAAGTCAACCAATTTTCCCTTGCTAGATAAATTCTTTAAAATTATTAATTTGTGCAGACAACAATAATGAAAAGCTGTACCATTTTAATTATATTTATTTTCCCTAGGCAACTAGGCAGCTAATTGTTTGAATTACTAAGTTAAAAAGAAATGTTAAATAACAGGAATGCCAGCATTGCCAACGACTTCAATGGGAGCAGTACTGAGTTCATAATCAGCTCTTTAATTGCAAAATTCACTCACAAGGCCTGTGAGATTTTTAGATTCCACTTGTCTTTTAGAGTGCTCAATGAGCTTCAGGCATTGTGCAGTCTTTGAGGTGGACTTTTGAACTGCCACCATAAAAAATGCTTTTGATTTGAATTTCCTTTTTCAAAAGTTTTTATGCTGCTCCTGGTGGAATAGATATTATTCTCCTGCATTTCTAAAAGATGCGCATTCATAAGTACTGCAGCATGTTGCAGATGGGTGATGGCAATTTGGCTGCGCAAGAAGCTTTCCAGTCTTCATAGAAACATCCACTGTCAATACAAGTTGGGGGACCAATGGATTGAGCACAGCCCTGCCAGAAAGGACTTGGGGGTCCTGGTGGATGGGGAGCTGGACATGAGCCATCACTGTGCCCTTGCAGCCCAGAAAGCCAACCATATCCTGGGTTGCATCTAAAGAATCATGGCCAGCAGGGCGAGGGAGGTGATCCTGCCCCTCTACTCTGCACTGTGAGGCCTCACCTGGAGTACTGCGTCCAGATGTGGAGTCCTCAGAACAGGAGAGAAATAAACCTGTTGGAGTGCATCAAGAGGAGGGCCACAAAAATGATCCAAGGGATGGAACACCTCTGCTATGAGGACAGGATGAGAGAGTGGGGGCTCTTCAGCCTGGAGAAGAGAAGGCTCCAGGGAGACCTGAGAGTGGACTTTCGCTATCTAAAAGGGAACTATAAGGAGGGTACAAACTCTTTAGTAGGGCCTGTTGTGAGAGGACAAGGAGAAATGGTTTCAAGCTAAGAGAGCTTTAGATACTAAACAAACTTAAAGAGATTTAGATTGGATATAAGGAAGAAGTTTTTTATGGTAAGAGTGGTAAGGCACTGGTGCAGGTTTCCCAGGGAGATGGTGGATACATCATCCCTGGAGACAGGGTAAGACTGGATGGGGTTCTGAGCAACCTGACTGAGCTGCAGGTGTCCCTGTTCACTGCAGGGGTGATGGACTGGATAGATGACCTTTAAAGGTCCCTTCCAACTCAAATGATTCTATGATGCTAGGCAAACTGATATATTTATATTATATTTATATCAGTCTACCTTTATATTCTGATATCTGGCTATTTTCAGAGTGATTACCACATTGGAATAACTCAGTGTTAGCTTTGAAATTCTTTACTTAAGACTGAGCTGCCACTTGACTTAGAAACTGGAGGTGCTAGACAACTGGTCAAGCTTGTAATATTTCTTTGTTGAGTTCGTTGTAGAAGATGGCATTCTTTATTGCAAAATCTTCCTCTAGAAATCTCTAGTCAACAAAAATAACAATTTACAATAGCAATTTTAGCTTTTTGTATGCATGTTTTTATCAAAGATCTTTTCTGACTACAGTGAAACTTCTGCAAGCAAGATGTTACTAGGAGGCTTTTCTCCATTTTAGTTTTCTTCAGGAAAATAAATGTTACAAAATTTTAAAGACAAATTGGGTCAAAAAATCAGATACCCACTTATCGTTTCATTTTTATAACATTACAGCTTGACTTAAATGAATCAGGATTAATACAGTATGAATAATCAGGGATGGCCTTCAATTTAACAACTATTTTTAAAGTCTGTATCTTTTCAAAATAAATGGGAAAAGTCAGATATTATCATTCAAGAGCAATGGAACTCCCCAGGAAGAATTATAATCTCTATCTAAGTCTAACACAACTTGCAAAAAAAAAAAAAAAAGTTTTTTTTTTTTCCTCAAACCTTATTTTTGGCACTGGGATAAATTTGACACCTACAATTTTGAGAATGCATTGATGATTTAAGTGCTACAAATAGTTGCATATGTAACAGAGATGGCAAGGCAACAAATGTTACATTTCTCAAAGACTTTACAACTGTTGGTCTGAAACGCAAAACGCTTGGCAACTTAAAGGATGAAGCTGTGTTTACTAATTTTCTAGCTGGGAGGTTAAATAGGAAGGAATAAACTCTGAAACATATGTGAGCAGTCTGGCTTACCCACTACTGCAAGTCCCCAAACAGCTGGTGCGGAGAAAACCTACTGCTGTGTATTGCTGAGCTACTGATGGGGATGAAGAGAAGCAAAGTCAGTAACAGTTTTCAAAGATCTCTCTTGTAAACGTGTGGAACGGAGCTCTTCAGGAAAAATCTCCATGTGGTCTAGCCTTTTACTGGAAACAAGAACAGTTAGGGTTTTTAACAGATGCTATGCTGACTTGCCTATTCATACAGGATGATGAAAATTAATTTCTGAATTCCAAGTTAATAAATTAATGAAGTTTAGAGGGGCTGAGAACACGCACCTTATGAGCATAAAAGTGAGATAGAAGCCCACTGTTGCTTGCAGAGAAAAAAAAAAAAAACCACAAGGAAGCATGAAGAGATGGTTGTGATGGATACGTAGGGAGAATATACATGATTTAGAAAGCTAAGAAAGGGTGCTGGATATATATTGATTGTACATTTAGAGTTAAGAGCTGGGAAGAAACAGGAGGCACCACAGTACAGTGACAGTCATTTGACTGAACTATATGGTCAAGGCAGAGGAGAGAGACATTGACACAGATGAGGCAGGAAATAGGACTATATGGTAGAGACTCAGTCCTTCTCTGCCTAACACTGTGTGAGCCTGCCCTAGAAAAGAGAAGCTCTTACATATGCCTGTCTAATTCATGGAAAGGCCTTCACCAGCAATCATTGCAGGGAAAGCCAGACCCAGAATGTTCTAAGCCATTTGTGATTTACTACAATCCTAATGAAGACGAATGCAAAAACTGAGAACAAGTGAGCATCTGAATCAAGGGAAAAATACCATTAAGAAACAACACCAGCATCAGAACAGCTAAGAGTAGCTTTTTTTTTTTTTTTTTTTATGTTTGTAGCTCTTTGGCTAGAGTTATGCTACCTAGACCACAAGTCAAACTCCTCCAATTTACTCACTACACCGACATTCACTACATTCTCACTTTTTCAGTGCTGGTCAAATGCTAATTTTTCCTTCTTGCTTCTCTTCTCTCTTCTGTCTCCATCTGCTCCTCTCTACCTCTATAGTCCCACTGTCAGTTATCTGCACATGCATGAGACATATCAAATTTCTTACATGGCTGTGAATTCTTCCTTCTCTTTTGTCTTTTTCTACCTATTTGCTATACACTGACATGTTTCTCACTATAAGAGAAGCCTGTGCCATACCAAAAATGCACAGACCAGGTCTGGAGATTAGCAGATGCTGAGAAAAAAAATAAGTGAAATACCCCTTGATAGACCTAGTATCCAGATTGTTCTCTGATTATGTTTTGAACCAGTTATATTCTTGAGTTCCTGAGACAATCTGGATATGAAAGGCCTTCAACTTTTTGTTATTAGTAGTAATTTGTTGTTATGATTTTTTTTTAATTCCATCTTCATACTTTTTTTTTCAGGTTGAAGAATCACAGTTTATTTACCCTTAACCTCATACAAGAATTTTTTTTTTTCATAATTTTCTGCTTCTTCTGCAGTTGTTTTTTTTTTTATAAGCGGAGGCGTATAATTTAGGAATCAAAACAAAATAAAAAGTTCAAGGTATTGTTAATATGTTTTTTTTTTCCAATTACATTTTTGTAATTCAATACATTCTCTGGTTTATTTCTTTAATTTTTATTATGATAATTGCTATAATACCGTTCGTCTTTGAACCAGACTAAAACTTTAGCTATTGACAATTAGTACAAGATGACTGCGTTTACTTCACAGTAGGTTTCCATACCCAGAGTCTGCTGACTTACACCTCCCATATCTCCTGAGGTTTTCAGGAAAGAGAATTAAACAAATTCAGCAACAAGAAGTTTACAGCATCCCGCTCAAAATGTTTTTCATAGCTTTACTCATAGTTATCATAGTCTAGATAATAATATCTTCCCATATTCACTTGCTCAAGTACAAATATCTAAGTTTCTAAAATGTCAGCCTGGAAATAACTTTTTTTTTTTTTTTTTACCAATGACACCTAACTACTTTTTATTATTATTATTATTATTATTTTAGCTTACAGCAGTATTTACATATTGTTATTTACAATTTTAATGTTGATGATAAAAGTGGCAACGAAGACTTTACTCCAGAATTTTGGGAATACCATTTGAACTAGGTGTATTTCAATTGACTAAAATATAAAAATAATTTAGGTTGGTAGGAAACTTTGATGTCAATTATTCCAATCCTTGCTCAAAGCAAACAGTGTTAGATACAGTTGCTCCGAATCCTTCCTATTTCAGTTCTAAACAGATTCCACAGCCTCTGTAGACAATACTTCTTTCTTTATTCTTAGTCAGACTTTCTCCTGTTGTAATTTATCTCTATTGCTTATTACCTATTCACTGCAACTCTCTCATAGTCTGGCTCCATTTTCTCTCTGATCTCCCCATTAGGTATTGGAAGGTAAAACTCCCCCTTCACCATCTGTTTTCCAGACTGAACAAAACCATCTCCCTCAGTCACTCCTTGTACATCATGTACTTCAACCTTCTAGCCAACTGGACTTGCACCAGTTTATCAGTCTGTTTCTTTTTCTGGGAAGATCCAAACTGGACAGTTCTCTGGATGCAGTCTCACAAGTATAAAACAGACAAAAGTAACCATTTCCTACAACCATCTGGCCATACTTTTGTTAATACAGAGAGTTATGGAGTTTGCCTTCATCACCACAATGGCACAGTTTGCTTCTATTCAATATCTTGCCCACCAGAATCCATGGCGACTTTTAGGCTGAGCTTCCTAGGCAATTGTCCCCCAGTCTGTACTATTGCATGGAGTTAACTACATCCCAGGTACAGGTACTTCCCAGTTCCCTCAGCCGCTCCTCATAAGACCTGTGCTCCAGACCCCTCACCAGCTTCGCTGCCCTTCTCTGAACACGCTTCAGAGCCTCAATGTCTTTCTTGTAGTGAGGGGCCCAACGCTGAACACAGTACTCAAGGTGCAGCCTGATCAGTGCTGAGTACAGAGGGACAATCACTTCCCCGCTCCTGCTGGCTGCACTATTTCTGATACAAGCCAGGATGCCACTAGCCTCCTTGGCCACCTGGGCACACTGCTGGCTCATGCTCAGCTGAGCATTGACCAACACCCCCAGGTCCGTTTCCTCTGCACAGTCTTCCAGCCACTCTGCCCCAAGCCTGTAGCATTGCCTGGGGTTGTTGTGGTCAAAGTGCAGAACCCAACACTTGGTCTCATTGAAATTCATCCCACTGGCCTCAGCCCAGCGATACAATCTGTCTAGATTCCTCTGTCGGGCCTTGCTACTCTCAGGCAGGTCGACATGTCTGGCCAGCTTGGTGTCATCTGCCAACTTACCGAGAGTGCACTCAATCCTCTCATCCAGGTCATCAATAAAAATATTAAACCAGACAGGCCCCAATACCTACCCCTGGGGAACACCACTCATGACCAGTTGCCAGCTGGATTTAACTCCATTCACCACCACTCTCCGAACCAAGCACTCCAGCCAGTTCTTTACTGAGCAAGATTCCTCCAAAGAGCAACCTTACTTTTCAACACATTAGTTTTATATCTTCCTTGAGTTTGTTTTCTGTCCTATGGCCTAGGTCTCCATGAGTAGAGAGACCAATATCCTCCCCTGGGGAACACCATTTCTATCAGCAGGATTTTGAAACCTTGATCATCACCTTTGATATAACTTAGTCTTACTCCTCTTGCTTGACAGGTAATGTGAAAAGGCTCTGAATTGCTATAATTGTTGTTTTTTTTTTAATTTTATTTTCTCTACACTGATCTAACTGGCTTTATACTTGCATTACTACTTATACTTTGATCACGATTCCGACTTTTAATTCCAGAATTTTAAGTTCCTGGTATATACGTAGTGTGCTCTGAAAGTAATGCCTCATGTTTATTTCCAAGGAAACTAAAACAAGTACAAAGAACACAATAACACTATTTGATAGAGTTCTCAGCTACAAAACATCATTTTTCAACACAGTCAACACCATTTGCTATTCATTTTCACCAGTGACAAACAATTCTGTATGCCACACTTATAATAATCTGGACAGAACCATAGAATCACAGAATGATTTTGGTTGGAAGGGACTTTTAAGATCATCTAGTTCCAACCCCCCTGCTATAGGCAGGGACACCTCCCTCTAGACCAGGTTGCTCACAGTCCCATCCAGCCTGGCCTTCAATGCTTCCAGGGTGGGGGCATTCACAACTAGTCTGGGCAAATTGTTCAGTGTCTCACCACCCTCAAAGTAAATAATTTCTTCCTAATATCTAGTCTAAATCTACCCTTTTCCAGTTTTAAACCATTTCCCCTCATCCTGTTGCTACCTGCTCTTATAAAAATTTCCTCCTCAGCTTTCCTGTAGGCCTCCTACACGGTCACCCAGAACATGGCTTGTCTTTCGCATCACTGTCACCACTGCTGAAATGCATAACCCACCGCCTCACTGTGCCAGCATCCACTGTTTCATCTCCATAAACATTCAGCATGTGTCGATGAATGTCAATGTGTGAAATTTTTTCTGCATGGATAAATTAAATGACACATCTTTGCTTCATCCACATTTACATGTCAGACACCATTCTGCCAGACTACCTCCCTGCTGCCATCAGTCACATGGGAAAAAAATATAATGGAATACTGGCAGGAAGGTTCCACCCTTTACTGCCATACCACAAACATCTGTTTCTGATGTTGGTCAACAGAATAAAATATGAGGCATTACTTTTGAAACAGCCCTCATTTTAAAATGTTTTGTCTGTATGAAAGGTATAAAGTAAAGAAAGAAAGAAAAGAAAAAATAAAGTAAAAAGGAAAAAGTCTTACTAATTATCTCCTGCAGAGGAATTAGATAATGAGCAGCACTTTGCACTTTCCTCTTCCCCAGTCCCTAATCCTAATGTATTATCCCTAGGAGTTTCTGCTATTTCCTTTGCAGCTCCAGCAATGCCTTGTTTACCTGCTTTATAATGATTACCTGCTGTTTTTTTCATCAGGTTGTCTCATCTTGAACAGAGCACACACACTGCTTATTTTAATTAAGGATAACTGAAGTACTATGCATTTTCTATTTCATCCAATCTGGTAACAATGAGTGTAATTTACCCCACAGCTGCGTACCTAGGGTGGTACGGCTTCAGGGCAGCTCCTCTACCTCCAAAGGTATGAAGAAAGAGCTCTGGAACAGAAGGAGGAATTATAAGCATTGAATGGATAATTATGGGTCTGGAAAACCAAGGTCATGCTAGATCATCACAAATTTTTAGGATGCTTTAGGTGAACAGACAGGTATTAACACTATAATTCAAAGTGCTGCCTTACAGATCTCTTCCTTAGTAGTAAATAACTTTCTGATCCAAACAGACAAAGGTTATCTTATTCCTTTTGCCCTCCACCCAGAAATTCAATGTCCATTTCATCTCAGCTTAAAGAACATTAATGGTACCTGTCAAAGTCTGTACACTGAAAAGTACTGAAAAGTACAGGAGGAATATTACATGTGGTAAAAAAAATGTCTCTGAATGCCCTTTTACACATACGCATGCAACTTTTTAATGTGCATTATAGGTTTTACAAAACTGCTGATTGAAAAAATCCAGAAAATAAAATCTGTGTAAGTCTGACTTGCATAGGACTATAGTGTATTTGTGCTCCCCCATTCTCCTTCCATCAGGATCAAACACATCAACCTGTTTTGCTCTGTATCCCGTGTATGTAAATGAAGAGACAGAGAATCTTCATAAAATGGCTGAGGCTGGAGGCACCCCTGGGTCCCTCTGTCCTAGCCCTGCCCCAGCAGGGACACGCAGAGCAGGGTGCCCAGCACCACATACAGGGGATTTTGGAGATCTCCATGGAGGAGACTCCAGATCATCTCTGGGTCACTGTGCACAGCAGTGCGACGTGGTGTCCTGAGGTACCTCCTGGGCTAAAGGCTGTACCCAGGGCCCCTGGATTTGTCCCTGGGCCCCACTGACAGGAGCCTGGCTCCATCCTCTCTGCATCCCTTTCAAATATTCATGGAAAAGTTTGGGACCTTCCTGAGCCTCCTCTTCTCCAGCTTCTACTCACAGCAGGGCTGCTCCAGGCCCTTCAGAATCCTGGTAGCCCTCTGCAGGTCTTTATTGTACAATTTGGTGCAGAACTGGATACTGTACTCAAGGTGGAGTAACTTATTTACACACTAAGGTTCAACTAGTGACATCGACAAGCTGACATTTCAGTTTTGAGACTACACTGGATCTTGGAGAAGAGAATATCGTTAGGAGATTTAAAGCAAAGAAACTCAGTGGAGAACAGTATAGAGTCCTCTAGGTTGGAAAAGATGTTATTGCTCTCTACAGTTCCGTGAAAGGAGATTGTAGTGAGGTGGGGGTAAACCTCCTAGGTAACAGCAATAGGATGAGAGGCAATGGTCTTACGTTATGCCAGGTTCAGATTGGATATTAGGAAAAATTTCTTCTCCAGAAGAGTGGTGAGGCATTGGAACAGGCTGCTCAGGGAAGTGGTAGAGTCACTGTTCATGGAGGTGTTCAGAAAATGTGTAGATGTGGCACTGAGTAGCATGGTTTAGTGGACATCGTGGTGATAGGTTGATGGTTGAACTTCGTGGTCTTCTACTTCCTGAATGATTCTATGATTCTATGTCTCTATGATCATTATGTTCAAATACCAGCCTGGCCTACCAAGTCCCACCACTATACCATGTCCACATGTCTCTTATATACCTCCAGGAATGAGGTGACAGACCATCTCCATAGGCACAGAGATCTGTCTCTTTTTCATCAGTAATACTTAAAAATAATACTAATAATACTGATAAATCCAGTTTCTAAATTGGCAATACGTTTTCCATAATCTAAGTTGTGGAAAAGAAAAAAGAAGCTAGTTATCTGTAGTCTGATAACTAAACAGCCAAATAAACTTGAAGTTTTTGTTTTACCCATATTTTTCAGTCAAATAACCTCTGAAGGTTTCCATAAAGCGTGACAGCTATTTTGGTGCCAGCTACCTTCAGCCATGGTGGAAAGTATGGCATAAAAGCATACTAAGAGTATCTACATTGTCCAGCTTTGCAATTTCTTTGGACAGACAATAATGCATTGAACCCCTTAGCCAGATGTTCAGAGAAGCCTCAAATTGCCTGTTTAACCAGTTGATTGCAAAAGCAAGACTTCCATATGACTTGATGGCCACTAACCTACATTAATTTAGAGAGTGAAAGCCAGCAATTTACATTATCAAACATGAGGACAGAGACGATGAATAATCTGACTGCAGTTCTAAGGGAAATTTCTCAATTTGGGGAAGTAAAAAATTATTCACACCAGAATTTGGCAGGACATTAGAGTTAATCACCACAATTCTTCATATAATCTTTAATGATCACAAACAGTCAGGACCTCAAATTTACATCTCATTTACAAGATGGCATCTTTTAGCAGCATGGGACTTCCTAACACACTCTCAACTACTGAATGATTAAAGACTTATTCTTGCAGTACATAGCTTTTCACAGTCTAACCTTACTTACATCTGCTGCAATTACAACATGAAGATGCTTAGACTGTACTTACAGAAAAACAACGTTGTGTTTACACTTCAGTAGTTTTTTTCTTTCCTTCAAGAGGGTAAAACTGAGCCTTATGAGAGAGAACAACATCTTCTCTTTCCCTTCTAGCAAAATATGACAAAAACTACCGTGCTAGTCTGTCTCTGAAGCACTCTCCAACAAAGCAGATGAACAGACCAGATGCACACAGCTTGTCTGATACCTTGCTGCTTCAATAATTTTCATTACAGTAATTGTTGCTTAATGCTGGTATAATTTGCTGCTCAAAGAAAACAATTTTTGTTTCCTTTAATACCATTACTGATGCTGCCTTTTTCATGGAAGACCTAGGACCTCTCTCACCCACAGAACAGCTTGGAGGTGAAGCTGACTTTACAACCCTGAAAGAAAGCAGAAGGCCAGGGATGTCTGAGCATGAGGTTGTTGTAAAATGCCATGAAAATACAGATAGCTGTAAGCATGTACAGTTCATGCTGTGCATCAACAGACATCAGCAATTGGCAGCTGTCAGAGTAGCATCATATATTTACATGAAATGTGACTCCTTTACACTGACAACTAAATTTGATTAATGGTAGCAACAAGTAAGAAGGCTATTTGCATAAAATACACTTCACAATAGAAGCAATTTCATATCCATGAGACACATGACCTGGAACTATTGTTTCTAAGCTTACTGTGCTTAGAAAAGGAAGTATATATTACATATATATTTAAACAATATAAAAAAATAAATTATAATAGAATAATAGAATGGCTTAAGTTGGAAGGGACATTTAAGATCATCGAATTCCAAGGCCCCTGCTGTGGGCTGGTTGCCCCCCACCAGATCAGTCAGCCCAGGGCTCCATCTGACTTGGCCCTGAGCACTTCCAGGGATGGGGCATCCACAATGACCCTGAGTAACCTGTGCCAGTGCCTCATCACTCTCTGAGTAAATAATTTCTTCCTAACATCTAACCTTAATCTCCTCTCTGTTAGTTTAAAGCCATTCTCCCTTGTCCTATCACCATTAGATGGCGTAAACATATGTACACGTGTCCTCTCTCTCAATTTAAGCTCTTTCTAAATGTCCAAAGGCCATCTTATCTCTACTGAGATCTTCTCTTTCCAATCATGGCATGAGGATTTTTAAGATGACTCTATTTGGAGTGGTTGTTTGGTTTGAGAACCAAGTGGGATTTGTTCTCTAGTTTGGACAATTCACCTGTCAGGCTGAAGACTTTGTCCACAACACCCCCTAGAGTTTGTCACAGCAAAGATCTAGTGTTTTTCAGGCAAAAACTTGTCAGACTAACCCCCAAAATAAAGGAGTTTCACACTATACTCTTGAGACTCCTTTTTCAGTCTTCGCAGGCTGATACATTCCTTATATCCTCTTTCAGATGACAGAACCAGGAAAGGACATGAGTTTAAATACATACAAAAAATATGCCCATCCAGCTGGTCATATGGTGATAGTTCCATTACTCTTCAGTGAACTCTGTTAAATTCAAGGGCATCTATAGGTGGCCTGGATTCAGTTTCCAAAGCCTTAGTCTTCACTGCCAATGTTACACATCAAGGATGAAATGGCATGGGGACCAGTACACAATTAACTGGGCAGTGATTTGTATATTTTCATAAGGAAGCAAAAGTCACCTAAAATTGCAGATGAGCACATTTATTTGATCTTCTCTAATAAATTGTTCTGCAAAAGAATCAACTTTCCTAAGGTGTCTTGGCAAGCAGTGTCCATGAACAATGTCCCACAATTCCTCAAACTCTGTCAGGGCTTCTATGGCTGATCAGAATGCAGAACAGATGAATGCAGAACAAATGAAAATTAATAAAATAGCTAATACTGAATTAAGCAACTGCAGCCACATGAATAAACATCATCATATATACATGCAAAAATAGTGGAGTTTGGACCATTTGAGATCTTTTATATGAAATATTTTCTCTGCTGTTACTCTCCAGATGAATGTTTACTTTAATGATTTCCCGTGCACAAGATTAACAGCATGAGGATGATAAATATGAATGTTATTTAAAAAGATTAATCTCCTCAACCTATAAAAGCCATGAACTTCAATGTTTTTGCTGGTTTGACAATCTGTCACTAACTGGCTTGCCTTTTCCTCCATTCCCAAAAGAAGAGCACTGTCTCATATTTAGAAATGGGATTTAAAAAATCTGACTTTCTTAAAGTGTTGGGAGAACATTTCCATTATATAAATAGCATTTTCCTATACAAATATTGGTCATTTCTTGGTTCAGTGCCCAGGAAAGATATGCCCTGTAGCTCTCTGTTCTGTGTAACAGGTGCTCTGTTAAGTACACTGCCCTCTTTCATCATGCAGTAACCTTCAGTAAATCAGGATAATTTACAATGTAAGTTCTGCTCTCTGAAACCTGCTGCTGTAACAGAATTCCAAGATGATGTGGTGAAGTTCTGTTAAATGCAGTGAAACAGTGTGAATCACCAAATTTGAAATGAATGAGCCTTGTAATGCCTCAGGCATGACATTTTAGTGGCTGAAGAATTTGACATTATATGCATTCTGAGTATCTATAATCCTATGGTTATCCTGACAGCAGAGAACTTCTGCTCGATAACAGTTTCTATAGAGAGGAAATTATTAAAATGCACTGTACATATACAGCAAGTCAAATAAGTTTCGAAATTGGATCTAGTTTTTACACGTGTATAGCATCCAATTGATGGATCCGAACCTTTTTTTTTTTCTGTATTTTCTTGCTGACTCTCAAAAGCTTTCACATCTGAAGATCTCATCTCTTCAAGAAATGTTAAGGACTCCATGGAGATGGGTTTTCTTTTGGACAAAATTTTCAGGGATGAACAAGTGCATCAAACACCCTAGAGATGGAGCTGGAGTAAATGAAAGCACATATTGCTGTGGTTGAGGGCTTCCTGCAAGCTTCACTTTTATATTCTTGGTGCTTGTTTTGTCCAATTATTTACCATGAAGGAATTTGCTCCCATGCAGAGCCACCATGGTGATCGAAGGCCTAGAATGACTCTGCTATGAGGAGAGGCTTAGACAGCTAGGGCTGTTCAGCCTGGAGAAAAGGAGGCTCAGGGTATCCCATCCGTGTCCATAAATCCCTGTAGGAAAGATCAATGAGGGCAGAGTCAGGGTTTTGTCAGTGGTGTCCAGAGCTGGGACAAGAGGCAATGAGCACAAACTGGAATGCTGGAGGTTCCATCTAAACACCAGGAGGCACTTCTCCTGATCTCCTTGGAGATCTTCAGAAGTCACCTCAGCGTAGTCCTGGGCATCTTGCTGTAGGTGTCCTTATGTAAGCATGTGTATTGGACTAGAGGAGCTCCTTTCCAATAACAGCCATTCTCTGATTTTATGAAGAATGGAAATTATTTTGTCTAAAGGACAACAAGAAAATTTCAGTCGGATCGGTTACCTTACAAGGCTCAAATCCCACCTCTTCTTGTGAAATAATTGTAACTCAGTTACCCTGGGCAGTATAGTTCCATTGGCATGAAGATTATTTTTAAGGACAAAGCAGAATCATGCTAGTTCAGTAGCTGTTCAAGGCACAGTAAAATTAATATAATTTATTTCCAGAATAATTGTGAGGTAACAGAAGTACTTTCAACCCCACACATGATATTTGTATTTGCAATCCAACATCCAAATCACAGCTAAATTCAAGGAACTGTCATGCACTGATAAAGTGACCCTACAGCTGAAAAAAGCTACAGCCAAACAACAATAGCAACTGCCCCTGTTCTGTGAAAGAGAATGCAGCATAGTCAAAGAGATTAAATGAGGAATGAGAATAAAAGGCAATAAAAACAACATCCAAATAAACACATAATGATCCTACTCCTACCCAAGACATTCAAACAAAAGTGTTTCTCTTGAAAGAAAATACAGGATCATAAAGAAATACCAGTAGAAAGAAAGATCACAGAGCTTGATTCCAAGTTCATGTTATTGTTATGGCCAAGAGTTTCCTGTCTTTACTCATTAAGGAAGAAGATGGCTACTTCTTTAGCTACATATTCTTGTATTGTTTTTCTTCCATTTTTCCCCATGATTCACCTGAACAGTTGAAGCCCAGAGCTGTATAAACTGCTTCTGTGCTGAGCAATGTACCGAGAAGCCAGCTCCAAAGTCCTCATTCAGCACTGAAAGCTCCGTTGCATCTCATTTACTGTTGTTTTCCAGAGGAGTGTAATAAGCAAGAACTAATTTATAATTTCTATTTGCAATTTCATATGACCTTTTTTGGGAAAAAAAAAAAAGAAAAGTGTATTTAACCAGAGGTAAAATGACACATATTTGAATTGAGTGACCCATTTTGCAGCTGTTCGCAAATTCACTGTTTTGTTTCAGATGCCTGAAGAGATACCTCAGAGATATTTTGCAGCCAGGTCCCTGTACTGAACACGCAATTTCAATTATTCAATTAGAATAACTACCTGGGAGACAACTGAATGATAGGAAGCAGCCCAGACTACCTGAGTCTCTAGGAACTGCTGATACATACAGTGGACTTTTGATCAGGACCCAAATCTATTAACATCACGATTCTCAAATCAGCAGAGAAACTCCACAGAAGAACACGCACAGCAGGCAGTATTTGTGTAAGCCAGCCTCATTCACCTGCTGGCTCTGTTTAGCTCTAATCTTTTTTAGTATGTGATTGTCGTTTGAAACTAATTAGCTTAATGTGTGTTCATCTTAAATTCCCTTTCCTCAAAAGGTCTGCACTGCAAACAAGAGCATCACAACTAGCCTAGAATACATCCCAGTGCCATCAATGATAGACAATTTTTATGCTATGGAAGGAGATGCATCTCTGACCCAGCTGTCTGGTGCCACTGTCTTCAGTGTATTTGCTGCTCATCTTATGGATTTTTTTCTAAACTTATCTTTGACATTGACAAGACAGACTAAACTTTAAGGCACTGATCTTAGATGCATCAGTAGCAAACATTTTCCCAAACTCCATAGTCTGTAAAGGTTAAACAGTTATGTAGACAGAGTTAACAGGCAGGTAATTAATAGGAAACTGAAGCCTCAAACACAGTGGCTGCAACGCTGTGGTAACACTTCCCTCTTCCTCTCCACTATGTCCTTTCAGGGGGGCTTTGGTCAAAATAAAGTTACATCAGAATGTAATAATGAGCTACTGCAAATTATTTGTATGGATCAGAGACCAGACTCCAAAGGCATGCACTGAGTGTACTTGCTAAAACAATGTCATGGCTTGAGCTGCCATACTGCTTTATAAGGAAAACTATTTCATTTAATTCATATCTACTGAATCTTTGCAACTCTGAGAGACGAGCTGCTGACATCTGCCCTCCATCCTACACCAAGACACAGGCAGTAATCTGAGGGTTAATATATTTAACACTGGTCATATGCAAATGTATACATTTTTGAAAAAAATTCAATAACAGAAGTTACTCTTCTAACTGGATTATGCAACGAATTTGAGGATAAAAAATTTAAAAAGTGTAGTTTCGTTTGGTTTTGCTTCCTTTTATTCTCCCTAGAATAGAATCAGTTTCCATCAGGGATGCAGAGTTAGTGATTTACCTAACAGGACAGCTAGATGGTGCTAAAACATACTTGTTGCAAATCAGTTTTACTTCTGGTTTCATGGTCAGAAATAAAGTATTTTAACTCTGTGAAGGTCTACAACTCCAGTATTTACATACACTTTCATCTAGAAAGTCCCTGAAAAAAAATCCTGGTGATTTCAGAAAGGATTTTTTTTTTAATCCTATACCAACAGTGATATATTTAATACAGAGAAGTAGAGGGACTAATTTTTTTTTTTTTTTTGGAGACATAGGTGAGTATGCCAGCCGCATGACAATCTGTTTCTGTTCTTTCTATAGTTTGCATCTCACTGGAGTATAGCAGCCTCTGGAGTGAAATACAGTCACACTATAGAATAATTTAGATCTCAAGACAACGGAAATTTAGGAATTATATTGATCGTGTGTTATAAAAATCTAGGCATCTGAAATACAGAGTAAGCAAGTTCTCATTATTCTGTGATTCATAAATACCAATTATTTTATTTAAATAAAAAAGTAATAACAATTAATAGATGAGAAATATAAACCCCTGCCTTTCTTTAATCCAGCAGTCATTTAGGGAAGAAGCAGAGAATGAGTTTGAAAGCAATCTCAGGTTAATTACAGACAATTTTTTTTTTATATTAAACCTTATTACAATTTTTTTTTATATTAAACCTTAATTGTTTAAATTTTACCAACTAAGTAAAAGCAAGTCTAATTTTGTCCATAATAGAGGCTTTTGTGCAGATGTCTACTTAAAATATAAATTATGTAATTAAACTGAAATTGAAAAATATTTGTAACAATAAAAGTCATCTGTGTATGCTCCATTCCTGCTGGCCAGGAATACTCTTTGCTAAACCCGTAGTAATCTTCTCTTTATGGCCAATAAATTAAGTCAGTCTCACTGCTTAAATTACCTTCTGCTGCAAAGCTGATCTTCTTAAATGAATTCTTTAGTATTTTCAAACAGTTTTCTTTATAAACAGCCATTCCATACTGATACATTCAGACCTTCCTACTTCAGCTGAGAGCTAGAGGCATGATAGGTAAGAGCAACTTGCTGCTCCTATGAAACCTGCTGAGCCTGACAGCGTTGTTCCCCACAGAGGTCTCTGGTTGCAAATGGTTTTCTGAGCACTATAGACATCCTGTCACTTTTAGCAAGGACTTTTCCTATTAAAGTTTTCAACAATAAGCAAGCTTTTAGTGAGCAGCTCGGTGTGAAAATGTCCCCAGACCTGAAGTAATATCTTGCCTGACCTCTAAGTCTCGAAAGAAACATCTGTTTCTGTCTCATAAGAATCATAGAATCATAGAATGGCTCAGCTTGGAGTGCACCTTTAAGTCCATCCAGTTCCAGCCCTCTGCTGTGGGCTGGTTGCCACCCTCCAGATGAGGCTGCCCAAGGCCCCATCCAACCTGGGCATGCCCAGGGATGAAGCATCCACAAACTCCCAGGGCAGCCTGTGCCAGTGCCTCGCCATCATCTGAGTAAATAATTTCTTCCTAACATCTAGCCTAAATTTCCCCTGTTTTAGTTTAAAACCATGCCTGCTATCTCTATCAGACCATGTAAAAAGTCAGTCTCCCTCCTGTTTATAAGCTCTCCTCAAGTACTGGAAGGCCACAATGAGGTCTTCATGGAGCCTTCTCTTCCCCAGCCTAAACAAGCCCAACTCACTCTACCTTTCTTCATAGGAGAGGTGCTCCAGCCCTCTGAGCATCTTCGTGGCCCTCCTCTGGACTCACTCCAACAACTCTGTGTCTGTCTTCTGCTAGAAGACCCAGCCTTGGATGCAGTACTCTAGATATGGCCTAAGTAAGAAATATATTTATACCAAAGTGACTTTTCTTCTGCATCAACCCACAAACTAGAGTTGTAGAATATCACTCTCAGAAGACTAGCTAAGCAATTTACAAATTGCTGTTATTCGCATAGGCAGTTTGATCAGTATCTACCCAACTTTGGCAAGAGAATACTTTCCACAGATGGTCCCTTTTCTCTGTATTTTTGTGTTTTCAGATTTTTACTTGCCTGAAGTGCAAGGATTGTGTACTTCACAGCAATACTGTTGAATTTGCTCTTTGCTTTTCTCTGCGGTAGCGTGGACTCATGATGTTCCTGCTACATCTTATGCAGCACAAGCACTACCATGACCTAGACCACTTGCTCAGCACAAGAGGCAGATAGGAAAAAAAGTACAGAACAAAACAAACTGCTGAGGAAGAATTTGCTATTGCTGCCTCTTAACAAGGTGTGAATTTCTCTTTCTTGCTCTTCACACACACTGATACCTGTGAAGATGAAAGAGCTTACAACCAACAGAGAAGAAGACACAACAATTTCTAAACCATCTAGCGAAGTATGCTTTCATTGGCAGTGGATAATAATAGGTGCTTGAGGGAAGATGCTAGTGTCATACAAAACTGTGAAGTCTCTCCCTATAGAAATAGTGAGTGTTATGTTTCAGACATTCTTGGTTCTGTTTGTTTTTTGTTGTTGTTGTTGTTGTTGTTTTCTCTTGTTTTTAAATTTTTCTTGCTCCAGCTTCCCACACAAATGTCTAAACCTTTACAGAATCCCGTTAAACTCTTCAAGTCTCTAGACGTGCGCACAGCCAGGTAGAGACAGCTGCACGACAAGTTTACCCGTGTTCTGTGCCAGGAATGGGCGAACCAGATCCAACCCAGAGACCTTTCAAACATGTTTCATAACTTTGCTCTCTCTGCAGGGCTCATTAGCATCAGTGCAGCCTGGCTTGTGAACCAGAACAGCCTCCTGCCCAGCCAGGCTGGGCAATGGGCAGAGCAGAATGTCTCAATTTGGCCAAAACAAAGTTTCCTGTGTTTCTCCCCATAGGGAAGATATTTTCCTTCCTGGATGTTAACAAATGCTGCCTTCACAGCAAATAAAAGCCAGGGAGTTTTTCAACTCTTTCTCCTTCAGTCATCTGAGTTTGGAGCAGAAGGGACTGGTAATAGAGACAGAGATTTCTCCTTTCAGTTTCTGCAGAGGTTTGGGCTCCAGGCTATGGATTTCACAAGGCAATTTCCACAGGTGACAAAACGCTCTCCTTGTCAAAACACGACATTTTTTTTCACAGATGATTAGCTGGTAATTTGGCTAGCAGATGCTCAGAGACAGGATCTCACAAATCAGCAAGTCCTGTCTCACTCCAATCCACACCTGTTTTACTACCACCAAGATGAGTGCTGAACCTGGATGCCATTAAATTTAAATACCCCCCTTAGGTGCTTATCAGAAAAAAAAAGTCACAAAGAAAATTTTTTTTGGAGAAGTAATGTTTTTGCTCAGAAAGGGGCAAAATGAGCTGTAGGAAACCAGCACCTCAGCTTTTTAAAAGTTCATTTGTTCTTGCTGTTTATTCTCTACCTGAAGCCAAATCACCCTGGGTTTCTGACATCTCAGTCGGTGATTTTTTAAAAGGATTATGCAATTGGATGGAATATAAGCTGTAACTTTTGTTCTTTCACATCAGCTCGCCCCTAGCAAGAAAGGAAGGACGTGAGCACTGTTGCCCTTTAGAAAATAAGCAGCAGACAGGACTCCTGTTTTCTAAACATTTACACAACTATCAAGTTGTTTTCCAACTGAAAGCTTGTTTTGGAAAGGCTTCCAATTAAAGGCTTATTTTGGAAAGAATCGAAGTCAATTTTTTCCACAGCTACAAATATTTTATTCTGACTTTTAAATTGTGGTTCCCCTCAAAATTTCTGTTATTCAACAGCATCCAAATTTAAGCTATACAAAGATTACTGAAAATGGGCTTTTCTTGTCTTGTTCATTGCTCTACACAGTAAAATGTTTTGTGTTATATCTATTGGCATGGCTTTCTCTATATCTATTTCAGAAAATCTTATGGACTTGGAAGCTACAGCTTAGTTCCCAAATCCTAGCAGCATACCAAGCAAAAGCAGTTCCATTCCTTTACATGTTGCTAACGTAATATTAGCAATGTTAGCAGCGTGCTAGTAACCATTTATTATTGAAATAACTTAAAGCTGCTCTACTTTTATTACAAACAATGAATGTGTGATGACTGTGTCATTCTGAATTAATTTTTTTTTACCTGGAAAATTTATGCCTGTGTTAATGGGAATGAAAAGGACTGGGGAAAGTTTCAAACATTTGACTTACAGAGCTCAGAAATACCTTGTGATTTTTTATTTTCTCCTAGGCAAATACAACAAGCTCTCCTCCGCTTTTCTGATTTCATTACCGTGATATCAACAGTTACAATGGTATTAGATTGGAGTAACCAACTGGTGGATTAGGTCCTGTGCATTTCATTACAGCAACATAAAGCAGATGTGATGCTCATATGGTCCTCTGATAACGTGATCACTGAAAGAGAAAATATATTCATCCTAGTAGTTTAAAATATTGAACTAGAGCAAAAGTAGTGCCATTTTTACTTCCTATCTGTGACATTTGTATACAATTTGTATTTGAAAAATAAAACTGACATCACAGTGATCTTCCTGTTCTGTGATTTTTCCTTCTGGTATTATCAGATGGCACTGTACTGCATTAGCTTAGGGCACACTATGAAAGCATACTTTAAACAGAATAACATGGCCAGCTTTTAGGTCAAGTTCTTTAGTTCTTGATTCATGCAAATTTATTTGCACTTCCAAAGTTGTCTGTATATGCAGATAGATAAATTATTCTCGTTTTGGCAGGAGACATGTGAGCTTGTAGGACAAATGCTGGTGAAGACCTCTGCTGATCAAAGTTCCCTGCAGGACAAGAGAAGCCCACAGTGGAGCAGGCTGTCCCCCTGTAACCTATGGGCACCACATGGAGCGGATCTCCACATGCAGCTGTGGAGGAGCCCACGGAGCAGCAACAGATGTGGCCTGGAGAAGGCCACAACCCATGGAGAGCTCCTGCAGGAGCAGCCCCAGGCCAGAGCTGGGTTTGCTTCACCTGTGACAGTAATTGGTGAGGGATCTTCCCGTCTTTATGTCAACACACAAGACTTTTTTCATCTTATTTTTTACCCTTCTGTCCTTTTGAGGAGAAGAAATGAGAGACCAACATGGTGGAAATATGCTGCCTACCAGTGTGAAACCACCACAGGATTACAGAATATCTCTTACCGTTTAGTAAACTCGTCAGAGCTGACAATGTTTTGGTCATCTCTTTGCATTCTTTATCACCAGTTTTTCCCTTAGAGTACAAAGGCCTTTTCTCCTATCCTCTCCTCTGTTTTACAATTTTGACTGTATTCTGTGTTTTCACAACTATGATTAGTATTTTTATGCTAAGAACTCACTAACATAATTGCATACTCCTGGCCTGAAGCAGATATATGAATTCCAGGAGAGAAGTGGCTGCACTTTCTCAACCTGAAATTTCTGAAAGCTGCATGACACCTCTGTGTGACTCCAGGCATGAGTGAAGGTCAGAATAAAGAACAGTGACAAAGAACAAGAGTACAGATCTTTGTTTAAGGGTTATTCAACTAAAGTGTGTCAATAAATAAAAACTTCTCATACTGAAAGGAAGATGAAAATTGCTATAGTGTTTATAAATTTATACTTAAATACTTGTTAAATGCCTACTAAACAAAACGGCTGACACAAATGAATAAACAAATAACAGAGCTGCTTAGAAATTTTCTGTGGAAAAAAAAAAAAACTGTCTGTGAAATTGGCATTTTCCATTAGGCATGTCCCTGAATTTCTGTTTATTGAAATGGCTGAAATATTTTTGAATAAGTAAATAAAGAGTAAATTGACATAGATACCTACCACTAGCATTGTCTACTGCTCTGAAGATCAAGACAAAATAATCAGCACAGTAGTCACAACATTTAGGATTTTTATCCTTTTTTTTTTTTTTTTAATTAAATCTAATGCCAAGGATAGGTGAAGAGTGGAGAAGGAAGATTGTATAATATCTCTGAAGTGAATGTGGTGTTGAGCTATTCGGTCAAGGCTCAACAGCCGTGGGTCTGTGATTTCCTGTTGCTCTTTTCTTCTTTCTACATTACCTAGAGCAACCTAATTTGCTTTGTAACCTGTAGAGAATGTCACATTTGGAGATCTTTATCCAGGTTTTTCTGTAATCCATATTGCATAGACTTTTACACAATGCCACAGTAAACATATAAAGACATTAAAAGACATTTTGTAGAGAATTTAAGACAGCCTTGAAATCCACTGCAGACTCTTTCTGCCATCATCCCAAGCCAGCTGAGTGTCAACCAGATCTGGAAACTACACCTGCAATTTTGTGATGCTGTGCTTGAGCTAGTAAACTCTTTCTCAGCTAGATATATTAGCCCAAGCAGAGTTGTCTACTAAGACATCTTTAAAACATCTATACAGCTAAATGAAATCCATCTGCAGGGAAGTACTGGCCCTCAAATAAACATGGGTTAAACCATAAGTGGCTTAAACCACTTGCCCTTGGTGAGAGAAGCCTGAAAACAAAAATAGTTTTTACAATGGTGCAAGCGGTATACACAGTCACCAGAAATTTCCCCCATGAAAATCCTTCTGAGCCTTATGTCTCTCAGACACAAAGCATCGATGGTGCCTGTACCATCACCAGGCTTGGCAACACAGCACACTGAACTGGGAAACACACAAAATAACGTGATTTATACTGCGCCTGTTCTGTGAAATCATCACCAAGTAAAAGCATTACAGCTGGCAGTGTCTGAGAGAGATATAAAGCCGCCTTCATCCCTACTCTAATATATATTAGAGATCTTTTATGATCATAATCTTCTGGTTCAAGGTCTCATAAGAATTCACTACTTTCTAGATACTTTGAAACATACGCAACAAGAGATCATATCTTCCTGCGGGTAACTGTATACAAACATCAGAATTACTGTGCAGAGATATACCTAAGAAGCCTGAAAGAGTGAGGAGATGAAGCAGCCCTACAGTTCCATGCCCTCCATGCTTTCTCCCGCTGGGACACAACTGCAGCAACTTGTGGAACAAGAGGAACTCATTTTATTCTTTTCCTCGCAACACATTCCTCTTCCTGCACTCCTTTGCCAGACTTCCCCCTGTTTGAGCAGCATGTAATGAGTTGCTTAGTAATCATGAGAGAGGAGGTGAAAGGCCTGTTGTGTCCAGAGGATACAGAGCTGCAAAATACTTCTACAGCAAAAAAAAAATCCAGAAATGTGAGAGGGAAAAACATCTTCCTCTATCTCCTAACACATTTGGTAATCCTTGAACAATAACAGACTAAAGTACTGTTGACAGTTCAGCAACCTGCTCTTCTCTTAGCATTTTTGTTTTGGTAAGCCAGCTACTTACAGAGTTTGTACAGACAGACTGGTATCTTTTCCCTGGTAATAAATACACAAAATAACACTCTCTCATCAATCTAGCTAAGTCTGCTCATCCTGCTTTCATCTGCACAATGACCTTTTCACGCTGACTGAGTACTGTGTTCCATACATGGTTTGGAACAGATATAGATTGCTTACCTTCTCTTTCTGCATCATGACATACTGATTAATAGCACCATGAGAACTAGATCCTCATGATCAATTAATCATCTGTCATAATTGTTCAGTGGTTAAATAATTATTAATTTGCAGGCTTGTGATAGTGAAGGTTGACTGTGTTAGAAAGGAGACCATGTTCTCTTTGCTTCACTGGGGACTTAGGTCTATAAACTTCACAGAAGCAGATGCTTGTCAAGGCCTTTTATCCTTCTGTAATTTAGATTCTGATAATTCATTTCAGTAATATATCAAAGTATTCATTAGATGCTGGTTGTCAAGGGAAACGCAATGAGAAAGCAGCACCCTTCTTATGAACAGTGATGGTTTTAAGACAGTCCCAACCAACCCCATCTCTGCTATACCCTATAGTAGGATTCATGTGTAAAACTATTTATCTTAATTGACTCAATGACTGTCTTTTTTGCCCACAAGGTCTATTATTTAATCTGTCACTACACTTTTTTTCTTTTTTTCTGTTTAAGAAAGTGCTAAGTATTTCTTTGTTGACATGAACAAATACACAACAGAGGTCTGCAGCGACATTTTAAATGAAATCATGATTACACCGTTGCATGAGCAATAACACTGACAAAGGAATTACGGAGCTCTTTGAACCACCAGTCTGCTTGAGTAAGCATCTAATAGCATAAGATTGAGTCCCTGAAGGTGCAGTTGTTTCCATTCTTGATAAGAGCCCTCAGCTCTCAAGATCTTGGGAAATGAGGCATTAATGAATGCTGCTACAGAATGAAGGAGTTCTTTCCTGAATATCTAACAGATTATTATTATTTTTAGACCATCACTGTGTATGACTTCTGTATTATTCCCTTATAAATGATGAGAGTTGGTACATAGCTGCTCAATGAGAAATGAGTAACACTTGTTAAACTACCTTTACAAGTGATAATGGTCAATTTTGTATTTAATGATAACACTTGATCATGAAAGCAATGTCAAAAACAAATATTTACTTTATGTTGTGTTGTCTCTTGAATATATGACTGTTCTTAATGGCCAATTTGGGGACTACATGTATGCAGATGCCAAGCTTTACCAGAAATAACTAAACATGATTAATGGTCTTTGCCCAAAGCAGTTGATGATGTGCTTTCATAAAAGGTTAACTCTCAGGAACTGTGTGTCTAGATAACTGAGATTCTTTTTTTTTTCTTCATATTAACTCATGATAGATGACATTTCTATTACCACACATTACTACAGAATGGATTCCCCTGCAAAACATGAAACTGGAAAAAAAACCACCCATATCTTAAATTCCTCTTCAATTTTGGCAGTTTCAACATGTTCAGACAAGTCTCTACATTTTATTACAACAATATCCTTTTTTTTCCCAATTGTTTTCACCTATGAATTTACAGATGTTGGTACATTATACCGAAACTGTATAAATGAATTAATAAATTATGTTTGCATTTGTTGATGCTAGATAAGCTGTCAGAACAAAATTCTCCTATTGATCTGCATGACTTACAGAAGGAAGGAGAAAGGAAAGGAGAAAGGAAAAATGCTCTTTTTTTTTTTTACCATTTCTGAACAAAACTTTTATATTAGGTGATTTAACATCTCTTCATTACGTGCCATTCTCCTTCAACTTACAGGATGATAGTTAGCCATTCAGAAGCATGCAGAGGTATGCTTAAATATATGAATTTATATTTTTCATCTACTGATCTTCAGTTCATGTCCTTTTTCCTCAGTTAAATGCACACTTATAGATAAAAGCATAATGCCAGATAAATTTCACCTCTTTTATCTGTTTTCCAATACATACAAACTGTCTGATTTGGTTGATACTGACTGTAAATTATGTTGATTTTTTAAAGTGAACATTTTCCTAGGAATTAGTTTATTTTTCCAGGAAAACCAGAGCACGGTTTATTACAGATTTTGGGCAACCCATTCTTACCAAAT
This sequence comes from Numida meleagris, assembly GCF_002078875.1. Lineage (NCBI taxonomy): Eukaryota > Metazoa > Chordata > Aves > Galliformes > Numididae > Numida > Numida meleagris. The sequence continues at coordinate 189,099,722 of NC_034409.1, read as the reverse complement.
TGATTTTAAATGACATGGAGCTGTATGGTGTTCTGAGGTGGTGGAATATGGAAATAATAAGGTCTACTTGAACTTAAACTCAGTATTTTGACATAAAAATCCTTTTTGTATTTCTCATAATGGACCATCTGATCACATGAAAGTTATTTCATGTCTCCTGGACTTCTTGTGACAGATATATTTTATGAATATTTCTATGGATAACTTAAACTTTCTCAGAACCTAGTCTTCATTGTCAACTGGAATTTCATTTCAAGGTAGAATTCTGTAGTAGCACTGGAGCCATAGAGATAAAATCCCTTTAAGCAATCTCAGTCAATAGATGGGGTGTAATTATTTGTTTATTTATTTATGACACTTAGGAACTTTTCAGGTTTACTTGTTCTGGACAATTTGTCCATCTGTATGAATGCTAAGACTTCAGCTTATTAGCATCTGATGGTCACAATTATTATTTATTCTTATAGCTAAATCTAACATCTTCTTCTCATATGAACTCAAAAATATCAAATATTTTTCGTTTCTCAAGATCAGAATTCAAGGCACATTCTGTGTACAGGGTAAGATTTGTACTGAGAACTAGTATCTTTCAGTAGACTAATGAATTTAGCCAGAAGAGATGCTGTATGTTAGATACATCAACCATATGGTAACCACTGTAACATCGAGTTCCGGTTGCAAAAATTTACAGTCGTTCAGAAAAATGTACCATGCAAATATGTATCTTAGGTTTTCAGTGTGATCATAGCAGAATTCTCAAAGTTAATTCTCTCAGGAAAATTTCTTACCATTGTAATGTACAGTGTTTGAGATTTCTGTAGATCTTCTTCCCAATAAAAACATTTTTGACAGAAAGCCAGCATACGCACAATAAACAAGGTTAGTACATTCAAAAAGCAGTTCAAACTTCTATTTACCCAGTATTAAAAAAACCCAGGTGGTTTGAATCCCCTTTGCATTGCCAAATCAGTGCAGCAAGTGACAGAGGATAAAGCGGAAAATGAAAGGCATTTCTGCAGAAGTGAAAGAGCACACAAGACTTAATTATGTTCCAACAGGAGTCAGTAGACATGACTAGACAGCAATATTCTGCAATGTCACAGCTTTGCAGCACTCTCAGGACTAGCCGTGCATTTTACTCTTTCTTAAGCCATATTTTAAGCTTTTGTGGAAATGAGCTGTAGCATTCAAGAAGTCCTACTTAAAATCTTTGTGAGTAAACAAATACAATCTTGGTCAACTCTTTTTGGAAATTACGTGCCTTGTAGCTTTTCATGTTTAAATCTATGACTCCAAGCTACTTGAATAGGTATTGCCAAGCCCTGGAGAATCCCATCTTTCACAGATCTATGGGCACCTGTTATTTAAGCCTATGCAAAAATACAATGTTTTTTACAGGTCTGATTTTGACTCTCCTTTTGCATAACCTTTATGATTGATTATAAGCATCAGGTTATAGTACATAAGTGCGAATTACCATTTTACTGCTTAAACTAAGTTTATTATTATTTTCTGAAAACTCACATTTGTTTCTTTTCATTCAATAATACCTGTATTCTACTTTCGCTCAAACATTTTATAATTACAACAGGTCTTCCGGATGATGTAACAAAGACTATGTGTTAAAATCCACATTCTAATGTTCTCCTAGTACTTCTGTCTGACAACAATATTCAGTATTTTGTGCTGTTGTTTATAAAGAAATGCTTCTGACAACCTGGACTACCTCAGGGAGAAACTACATAATAAAAACCTTTCAGTCTTCACTATAAAAAAATTGGTATAATAACAGGTGGGCTATATAATCACCTTTAATTAATTAAGCATGATTATCACCTCCTCAAGTCAGTCAGCTAGTAGTCAGTTTTAACTTTCCAAAAATAATGAATGAAGTGATGACAAAATAAGGAAGTAAAGCAGGTTCCAGCTGGGGTTTACACAAAAGGATGTCAAGCTGTCAGAATCTATCAGATTTATAATTCTAATAAAGAAAGAGCATTTGTAGATAGATTTATAAGGGGTTAGTTAATCTCATAAGGGTTGGATTCATCAGAACAGCTTTGATGCATGGACCTATGCTTCAGATAGGTGCATATGAAGCTTTATTATAACTGATTTTGCTAGTGCAGTCAATTAAATGACTCCATCTAGATTAAGACTTGGGTGCAAACTTGGGTTTGCATTCGGGTTAGCTGGATAACATTCAGTCTAGATAGGTACAGATAACTATAGGTATATTCATGGGTGGAAAGGAAGCAGTAGGGGAGCAGATGAAGATCATATTCTCACTCAACTAAAGACTGTGACTACCACTTGGAAAACAAGGGTAATGGAAAGACCATGATCAGTGAATTTTTTTCCTTTTTTTTCCTCTCCTTCCCTTTTCCTTATAAAAACACCAAATTTACAGTCCTTCTTATAAATATTTTATTTTATTCAAAAATAGTTTTGACAAGAGTAAAGAGATCTAAAAGTCTAGTGATTTTACTTCACAAAGATTTTGTCACATAGCAAGTACAAAGGTGTAACCTTACAGATAATGTGTTCATCCTTGAATTATTGACTGTGATTATTTTAAGATTTCTAGAGTACTGAAAGTACAATGTGTTTGTCATTGTTATCATTAATTGTGTGTTTACTGGGAAGAGACAATTAATTAAGTTGGCTGCTGCCCCAAAAATAATTGAGCTGAAGGGATGGCTCTTTGTTGAGCAAAGGTGATCGACTTGTAATTGACATTATTAAATATTTTCTTCAGTGTCCAGGACACAATTAGTTTTCTTATGAGTTTTTAATAATGAAACATATTGAAAACCATTGTTGATTGAGCAGATGTCAACTAGGAGGAACAGGGTGATCATAGAATCATGGAGTGACTGAAGTTGAAGGCACCTCTGGAGACTATGTGGTCCAACAAATTGCTTTACCAAGAGTCAGCTAGAGCAGATTTCTCCAGGCATCATCTAGTCAGGTTTTCAGTATCTCCAGGGTAGGAGACTCCACAGCCTCTATGGTAGACACTGACAGAAGATTTCTTTCTTATGCATAAATTGAATTTTTTCAATTTTTGCCCATTGTTTTTTCTCCTGTCACTAACAAAACTGACAGAAGTTGGGTGCCATCTTCTCTACTCCACACAATGGCTATTTATACACATTCATAGGTTTCTCCCCAAGCCTTTTCTTCTCCAGGCTGAACAGTGCCAACTGTCTCAGCTTCTCTTTATATGAAAGATGTTCCAGTCCCTCATCTTTGTCACCCTTCTGTGGATTTGTTCCAGTGTCCATGCCTCATGTACAGGGAAGAGCAGAAAGAGAAACAGTGCTCTAGATGTGTCTCACCAGGGCTGATCAGAGGGGCAGGACTGTACCCCATCCTTTCTTCCATCAGATTGTATTGATAATAGGAATTGCTGTGATCCAGGTTCAGACCTTGCACTTGGATTTGTTGAATCTCATGATGTTCTCCTGGGACCACTGATCAAGTCTGTCTAGATCTCTCTGGATGGCATCCCATCCCTCAGGCATGTCAGCCACACCATACAGCTTGATGCCATCCACAAACTTGCTGAGGGTGCACTTGATCCCATTGCTGATGTCACTGATGAAGATCTTGCACAGCACTGATCCCAACACTGATCCCTGAAGGACACCACTTGTCACTGATCTTCATGCAGGCACTGAGCCAGTGACCACCACTCTGGGGGTACGATCTCATAATCAATTCCTGGTCCATTGAATAGTCCACCCATCAAATCCATATCTTTCCAATTTGGAGAGAATGATGTTACGTGGGAACACCTCAAAAGCCTTACTGAAGTCCAGAGAGATGACATCAGTGGCTCTTCTCTTGTTTGCTAATGTGGTTACTCCATCACTGAAAGCCACATGGTTGATAAGGCAGGACCTTCCCTTGGTGAAGCCATGCTGGTTATCCCTTATCTCCTCCCTCTCTTTCATGTGCTTTAGCATAGATTCCAGGAGGGTCTGTTCCCTGATCTTCCCTGGCACAGAGGTAGTTCCCTAGATTGCCATTTCTACCCTTCTTAGAAATGGTTTTGACATTGCTTTTTTTCAAGTCACCTGGGACTTCACCTGACTTCCAAGACTTTTCAAATATCATGGAAAGTGTCTTGGTGAATACTTTAGCCAGTTTCTCCAGGACTTTGGTATGCATCTCATTGGCATTCATAGACTTCTTCAGGTGATAGTGAACCAAATCTTTGCTTACAGAGGGAGAAACACTTCTACCCTCATTCTCACTTTCCAGCTCCTACTAGGTTTGTGTCATCAGCAAACTTTCTGAGGATGCATTGCCTCTCATTGTCTAGATCATGATTTGAGGTTTTGATTGATAACAATGGCAGAAGTTGAGAGTTCAATGTTCAAGGACAGGTAGTTAATGAGAAATAATGGTTTCCTTTGTTTGTTTGTTCTCCTACTCATTTACAATTGCAAAGGAGAAAAATATGGTCATACTAATCAGCAAGTGAAAGTTTATAAATTGCCAGCAGATCAAGGTTAGGAAAAGGCAGATGTAACTGAGGACAAATCAAAAAAAGATGTTTGTTATAGCTATTGGTCTCATTGGTGAGATCTTGATAATCACCTTCCAGAAAAAAATGTGAAAAGAGATAACAACCATAGACCTAGTTGGGAATCTTCTGGAGTATAACTAAAAAGATTGTTTTGTTTAATTTAGAAAATGAACAGAAAATTAGAGTTACAATTCCTCTCTTTACTGTGAGGTAAACCACAGCTAACTGAGGAGAAAAAGTGATCAAATCAACAGGAAATAGCTATGACTTTTAGGTTTAACCTATGAAAAGTAAGCTATCAATTAGGTAGAGTAAGCACTGGGAGACTTGTTTTTTGAACAAACTTCCAATCACAGTATTAGAGGTAAAAATAAAATTACTAAGTTTTCAAATGGAGCTCAGTTAGTTTATAAGGAGTGAAATGAGTTGGCAAGGAATAGGAACCTGAGATTAATTTCTTGTCAGGCCTGTGTTTTTATGACATGACATCTGAAGACCTGAATGATGGAGAGAAACATTCTTTACCTGTCTATCACACTATTCAATTGGAGATGTCTCCTACACTGAAATAGGAAAAAAACCTGCTTCCTACATGTTTTAACTCCTGAACGGATGATTCTACCACTCCCTGTGGTTTAAAAGAAAAACAGTAGGATTAAAATTCAAACCCCCAGATCTGGCTAAATTAGCAAAGTTGTTTGTTTTGGTTTGTTTTTTTTCTTTCTTTGTGGGTTTTTTGTTTTGTTTGTATATTATTCCAGTTTGAAGTGAGTGTGCACTTAGTAAAGTGGGAGGAGTAAGGAGCAGGAAAATGAGCGTGGTTAGAGGACCTGCACTGCTTGTAATATTACAGTCCTCTTGAATGGTAACACATTTCAGACAGTGAATCTACAGTGTTACTCTGTCATAGGATAGACTACAGCTAATCTGTGCATACAAACATTTGCCATTTTCTGCTAAGTACTTTCTATTTTTAGATCAAAATAACAGACAATATCTTCAGCTTCCTCCACTCCTGTCTGAATTCCTTCCCTAGTTATGTTGCAGCGTAGCAGGGCTTATTGGTTATCTTGCGCATGAACATGTGAAAAAGCTCAGTTTTAAAATGCAGAAGCTTACAAAAGAAAATATTGCAAATAATATTTTATAGACTGCCAGATGATCATATGATGCTACTGACATATTTTCAGTTGATATTGATCGATGAAAGAAGAAAAAATATTTTGTTGTTCTTGCCTTGTCTTGTCTTTCTTTGACTTCTTTTTATAATATAAGAGTAGTTTTCATATTATCAAGTAATTTAACTTTTTGATTTATCAAGTAATTTAACTTTTTGATTTGCTCTTGAGTCACTATCCACATGGCAATATTTCAGTTCCAAGATCCCTTTTGCAGTGAACTGATTTGTTCTTTCTGAGCTGACTCCTGGATGAGATTTTAGAAACAGTTATCCCAAAGACCACAGAATAGACAGTATGAATGAGACCTCATCCTATGTAGATTTATCTGTCCCCCAAAAAATGTCAGCAGGTTTTATAAGGTCAGCTATCCCTTAAGTAATGCAAAATATTTATCCTTGGAGTAATGCAAAATATTTATCCTTGGCATCATAACAGCCTGCAACACAACCTTCAGACATAAACATGAGCAAAAGGGGAAAACTGAGCAAACAGCTTTGCAGAGTGGGCATAACCATCCTGCCTTAAAAGAATGTATCATTGAGGGCTTGTCAGCACAAGCTACTCTCCTCTTTGCTTATACCAGCAATACTTCATAGAGGGGATGAAAAGAAGAAACATCTATTTTAGTGAGAACAGCAGGTACTGAGCCTCCACAGCACTCTTTTTTCGTTGTTGTTTAGTAAAGCTGTGCAGCAAAATCTAAGACCTTGACATGACCCATGATGAACAATGAGGTGTGTGTCATTTTCTGGACTATCCTCAGGACTAAGCTGCCTGGCTTTTAATCAGGTCAAGACAGACTTATAATAAACTACAGTGTTGTTTCTATTTTGTTCTTACTGTCACGATAGTAGCTCCGTTTGATAACGCAGTCTCAGAGCATTATCACATAGGTAGCTTTCATACTGAATTAGCAAACTGTAACAAGAGGATAAGAAAACTAATGTAAGCTAGACAGTTCTTACAATAAGCTTCTGTATCTTTTCACTACAAAATGACATTTGTGACCTTTCTCTTCCCTTTTCAGTACAATCAGATGGTATGAAAAGCTCTGCTCTAGTGTTAAAAATAGATCACTGCAACTATTAAATGCTGTTCAGCAGGACATGGATATTGGCCTTGCAGCAAAAAAAAAAAAAAAACAACAAAGGCAACAACAGTCCATGTCATGCAATTCTGATTTCTTGGAAACATGTACAGAATTATATAGACAAATACAGTGTATTTCTCTGTTCACATTGTCTGCATTAGCTTGGCACTGTGGATCCATAACAATGAATAGCAGACCTATGAACTTAGAGAGCAGTTGGCAGCACTGCTTCCTTCAGATCAGAACCACACACTTGACTGCCTTTGTCAAATTAACACCCAGTACAGGCTTTATGTCAGCTGCATGTTGGCTGAAAGACAACAGGGAATGTCTGATCTGGTAAGAAGCTACATGGTGTAAATTATCCTGCAGATATTTTTTTAAGAGAGAGACAGAGTTTGATTCAGAGCTGCACTGTATATTGCATGCAGTGCTGCCTTTAAGTGTGTGCTAATGCCTGATCTCCTGCATTGTTCAGCGAGCAACCAAAGCACTTGCCTGTCCTGAGCTAACACTTAAAGATGCTTTCTCTAACTTGACTTATGAGTTAATTCATCTGCAGTCCCTTAGAGTTCTTCCTCAAAATTCATCAAGACAAGAAAATAGCCAGAAATTGAAAAAAGTTGTCCTGAGTACGTTCTCTCTCTCCACAGAAACTAAATCCATTGATTGTATTGTGGACATGAAGGTACTGACAGCCAGGCTGTCTTCTAAATTAACCCATTCAGGGAAAAGGTCATTCTCCTTCCTTTGTACAGTAAGCGAGTTACATCAAATCATAGTACGCTTTTTCATCATTTAAGTACACACACAATTGTATTATGTCATTTATTTAATCAATTACTAATTCATTTTACAACTACATCTGCACATTTTGTCATTCTCTGTATCTCTGAATAAAACTACTTTGAAGGTATGAAATCTTTTCACTTATGGATGTGAACACTTCCAAAGAAGGCGTACTTAAGTAGGTGTTGAAAATACCAATTTATTAGCTATTTTATTAGATTAAATACTAAATTAATCATTTATCATTGTACTCATTGAAGACTTCTGACCACCAGATATCTCCCAAGGGTTTGTTTAAATTTTTCTTTTCTTATCAGAGAGATGCCTGTCTTCTCTGGAGTGTAGTTTGGCAAAGGTTTATCAGGTTGAGGTTAATGGGATGAAGTTCAACAAGACCAAGTTCTGGGTCCTGCACTTTGGTCACAAAAACCCCAGGCAACACTACAGGCTTGGGGCAGAGTGGCTGGAAAGCAGCACAGAGGAAAAGAATCTGGGGCTGTTTAATCTAGAGAGTAGTAACTACATTTATTATTATGTTTCTAGCTGACACACAGATCACATATTGTTCAAAAAACAGAAAAGGAAAGTATAGATGTAGGGGCAAATATAGATGTAGGACACTTGGCAAACACAGTAAGAAAGAAAAAGGAAAAAAAAAAAGGAAGAAAATGCACACACACAAAAACCCAAACCAATAACTCTCTGGTATGCATCAGAAAAAGGGAAAAAAAGAACATCATAATTTCATATGTAGCTGCTCATTCACAAATAGCACAACTTGTTTTGTAATTCATCCACCACCATCTGCTCTTCTGTTCTTTCATCTTTGAAAGTTTTAGCCTGGTGCTGCCATACATCTGTAGGTGCTGATAACGTAACTACAACATATTATGCTTCACACTGATTTTCCAGACAAATCAAGCAGGTGCAGGAACACTGCACTGGCTTGCTGTGCCTATGCAAATTTAGGAAATATTAACCAGAGATCAAGGAACCTGATAATAAATGTTTTTTTTCTCTCTCAATGCTACCCTAAGGACTACATTCAAAGGTAGAGAAGTACTATATCTCCATTTTACAGACAAAAATCTTTGCCCTGAAATATTCTGTTTTTCAACTGCCAAGATAACACAAGATGAGAATTTGCTTACAGATAACCATTAAAAAAGGATTGTGTTCAGCCCACTGAAACATAAGAAGCCTATGACAAAGGCTGACTAAATAAAATTCAGTGCCTTAACAACATGGTCATCTTACCTCACTGAGAAGCAATGGCCTCCTTTTCAAATCACAGGCACAGCCACTAATTCCATGGCACCAGTATCTATCATGGGCAAAGTAACACAGCTTAAATCAACTGAACACTAAAGTCCATCTAATCCTCCATGGGCAAGATTTCTCTGCACAGATATCATTCATATTTGGCTTTCAAAGTGGGGAATTTGTAATGTGAGGAATAGAAGGGAAAAAGTGAAAGCTTATGATGTTATATTTGTTTCTTTTTTCTCTAAATCTCTAGCTAAATGAAGCTAAACAGAAGAATTTTGCCTTGTCAACCTTTTGCACAGGGATAGTAACTGTAATTTTATGGTTTAAACTAGGGCCTAGGAGATAGCAAACTCCAGCTTACCATGTGAATCTGCCCCTTGGCAATCATGTGAGTTTGTGCTGGAGGCTGGGGCCCTTCTGAACCTTAGTTACATGGTTTATGTGCACACCATGGAAAGCAAAGCTGTTATGTAGAAATTCAAGTGTGAGTGAGGGAATAGGAAATCTAAATAATTAACAAATCTGGATTTGGTCAAAGATGTTCCATATCACAACTTCCTCTCTTCTCCTGTATTTGGATATATGCTGGGTGCATTTTGTGAACTGAAAATAACAATAATAAAAAATAATCCTTACTCTAGAACATAGGCTTTTATCTTGGGGATTCTTGTTTTTTTTGAACAATTTTCAGTTTGAGCCTGAAAGACAAGCAGCAATTCAGGACTTCTCTCGGAAGATACTAATTAGATACATTCTTCTCTGTTTTGTTTGATATTTGTTTTCACAGAAGTCTATGAAATAAATTTTAGGACCAGGGAAAATTATTTCAAACTGTAAGAGAGGAGGTTTAGATTGCATATAAGAAAAAAGTTTCTTATGATAAGGGTAGTGAAGCACTGGAACAGGTTGCCGTGTAGAGGCACTGGATGCCCCATCTCTGGAGGCATTCAAGGTCAGGCTGGACAGAGCTCTGAGCACTTGATCTAGCTGTAGGTGTCCCTTTTCACTGCAGGGGAGTTGAACCAGATAACCTTTAAAAGTTCCTTCCAAATCAAACGATTCTATGATTCTAAGTCAATATTTCACTTAGAATCCCTCTTTTGAATCTCAAATGTTTGTCTGCCTTGTTACTGCTCAAGGTTTTCCAGGGGCCTTCTATTTCCCAAGATATCTCCCTTGACTTTTACATTTGCAATGAAAAGTAAATTTTGCTTTTAGAACACTTCTGCAGATTTAAATAATAATAATAGCATAGTATCCAAAACATCCTTCTATATTTCAAAGTATTAATCCTCATCAAAATTTGTTTTCTCTACTACAGTGCTTTATTTTAAGTTTGTACTAAATGCCCACATTTCTTAGCAAGCTTGTGGAAAACTTTAACCAGTCTAACTTGCCTTAAAGTCTACGAGTTCTCTACTTTACTTTCAGCTAGAATTAGAAATAATAACTTGTGTGGATTGACTGCAATATAATCAAATTGAATCTTTTCAGAAACACCAGGGACAATTGGATCAAAAAAAAGAAAAAGTTGTCAGTTGGAGAAATAAGACTTTTGTGTCCTTCATTTTTGTCACTCACTTTCTTATCCTGTATAAACTTATTTCTGCAAAACTACTCATAACTCCACTAAAATAGATAATTGATAGATAATATTGTAGTAATGTATGTAGAGGATGTATGAACGAGTATGAAGAGTTGCTCTCTGGGACATAAATTAGCAATATGCACAACAGATTATCTAACTTTATAAGATACTAGTATCCATGTTGAGTTTGAGTGTGGAAAATAAGAATTTATTTCTCAGAGCTTGAGAGGCGTAATAGTTAGTAGAGTTTCCATCAGTGTATGTATCCATAACAACAAATTGGTCTGTTCTGCATAGAGAAGAATTTAATTAAGGAACATCTGTGTTGAAAATGCAATCTTGTGTTGAGTTCTAGCATAGTTTAAAAGACTTCAGAAGACACTTTATCCATCATGACATTCTTTGTTCCAATGTTTTAGTTACAACTGCAGAAAAATTAATGCATTGCTCATAGTCTAATTTTGTCTCTCTTCACCTCCTATGTACTGCATCTTGAGCTTCTCTCTACTATAATTTAGAGGGTCTTTTGATCCTTTATTGAAATGTTCTGATGAGATGTTCCTGATGTTTAGTCAATCAATTTTCTTTCTGATCCTTTCCTTGACTCTTCTACCTCAAAATAATTCCACACAAATTCAGGCATCTTCTGAGCACAAAAAATGTCATCAGAGAGCCTCAGGGAAAAGGAATTTACCACCACAATTCTTAGGCACCATCATTACATTATTATTCATGCTTTTCTCTCAGTTTTCATGTCTTTCTTTGGACTTCACAGAGAGAAAAAAAAAAACTGATATAAAAGAAACTTCCCAAGCATTTTACATTTTTATTTTAAAAATTGAATGTTGTGTGCTTTCATGAAAAAAAATGGGATATGAAAACATAACAGCATATCTGTCAATGTATATAGCTATACTACAGATACATAGTAAAGGGTTTCTTTCTTTCTTTGTTTAAGCTGCCTGACTGATGTAAAAAAAAAAATAGTCAAAAGTTTTCTTCTCAAGGTTCTTTGAGGATTTTGCTGAAAGGTGAGAAAATCAGTTGTTGATACAGCAACTTCATTTCAGACGTGGACTGAAGGACACACTCAACAATCAATCTGCTTCTATGAAATGTAGGCAAAGAAAATAAATGATAAAATATTCTGCATTTATATAGATAATTCTATGTACTCTTTTCAAACAAGTTCAGTGTGATGGACAAAAATCTTTATTACTATAAGACAATAAAATACTGAGATTGTTAGTGAATTCTCAGAAGTCCTACAGAAAAGAGATCTAAACTGAGAAAAACTGAGATATGACTCCCTCTTGCCCTCTTCCATAGAGTCATAGAATCTTTTGAGCTGGAAAGAACACTTAAAGGTCGTCTAGCCCAACTCCCATGCAGTGAACAGGGACACCTACAGCTCGATCAGGAACTCAAAGCCCCATCAACCTGACCTTGAATGTCTTCAGGGTGAGGCATCCCCCAACTCTTTGGACAACCTGTGCCAGTGCCTCACCATCCTTATTGCAAAAAAACCTTCTTCCTTACATCCTATCTAAACCTTTCCTCTTTTAGTTTGAAACCATTTCCCCTTGTCCTACCACAACAGACCCTGATAAAGAGTCTATCCCCTTCCTTCTTATACTCACCCTTTAGATACTGAAAGGCTGATCTCAGGTCTCTCCAGAACCATCACTTCTGCAGGCTGACCAGCCCCAATTCACATTGCTTTATCAAGGAAACTACTAATTCTTGAGAGGATCAGGGCTAGTTTAATTCCTTTTAAATTCAGTCTTGAGGAAGGTTATTCCATAGCAACATTTGTTGAATAATGTATCAGTATGAAGGCTGCTCAAGAAGCTCTGTGAATGTACCATGTTTGAAACTCCATGTGAATATACACTCTAAGAAGCTGAAGTACTATATGCAGTTCATGGACAAATCAAAGAAAGCTATCAGTTATCAAGCCACATAACAGCATGGTGTATTATCACAACAACATAATTTCAGTGCAAAATATGATTTTCTAAAAAAAATCAGGAAAATATGTATATATGTGACTATGCCACTTTGGCTGTCAGCTTTAAATAATGAGTTATCATACAATAAAAAAAAAGTGAGGGAAAAGTGTCTTGAGTCAGATATTTATCTCCTAACATTTTTACATGAGATTTAGTAATTTAATGGGATTATATTTAGTTAATGCCTCAGATACAACTGAGGAAAATATACTGCATATTCTGTAGATTCAAATTGTTTGTGCTTTGTTTCAGTTACTTCTGCAGAGCATGTGGATATCAGAAGATGATCAGAACTGAAGGCTTTCCTACTATTAGTATTAACACTAATTTATAGTATATTCTTCTCAGAATTTACCTCTCAAAATAAGAAAGGCATTGAACAAAAACTTCCCAGAATAAGGTGGCTTGCAGGAAGATATCCACCACTGTATTAGTGACTCATTTTAGACCAATTACAAGCTGAATGTAGAGTATTCAAACAAGATACAGGTAAGACAATGCAAGCAATCTTGGTGATTTAGCTGCTGCAGTTGAATAATAGAAATAACTTCTCAATTAGAAACAAGAATCATGCAAAGGAAGGAAAAAGACAAGAGTTTTACTGATATTTACATACACATGCATCCTGGAATTGCTGAAGTCAAAGGCCTTTTCTCTCCTCTAGTAAGTTTGAGAACTCAGTCATTTACCAGAGTGGATGACTCCAAAACACAATGATGAAAGGTAATAAAGTCCTAATGGTATTCAGCAGGATGATATAAAGAGCTGAAAAGTCTCAGCATCTGCCACCCTGAATTCTGTGAGATGACTGATTTTTAGAGTACAAATTAAAAGCTAAAATAAGCCAAAGCTTAAGGAAAAGATATGACAGAAGTGAACATCAGTGCTCTCAGGGGTGACCCAAGAATCATTCAGGGGTTCTCTCTATGCTCAGAACAGCAGTTTAGAGCTAGAGATGTTCACACAGGTCAAGATATTCAAGCAGAAAGTGGACTAAAGGCTACTAACAGTCTTGTCCCTTAACTTTGTAATGCAAACAGGTTTTTCTCTACAGTAAACAAGAAAGGTAGTATAACTTGGAAAACTTCTAGAAGGTCAGTCTGAGATTTTGACCTTTTTGCACTGATTCTGGAATGCAAAACAAGACACCTCCATGGCAATGAGATGCAGATGGCAAAGGGACTGGAAGGAAGAAGAAACTGTGATAGATATCTACGTGTTCATTACACTTCCAAAATGCTGAACTTTCTTTTGAGAGAACGTACTTTGGAGATGACTTCTGGAACAATTGCATGCTGATTGTAGTATGTGCCAGGAGGCAAGGCTCCTAAGATCTTAGCTTTTCAAAGCTTCAGGGAATTTGAATCAAGAGATATATCTCAGTATAATCTCTTGCAGGGGATAATTATGGAAAAAAATTCTCTCAATTCCTCTTTCTTTGGGACATCCAGAAGCTCACCAGAACAAAATATGATTTCCTGCAGTTCTGATGGGGAGATAAGTTTGTTTTCTTTAGAAGACAAATAAATCTAGAAATATCTCCTACTTTTCTGATGTTAGTTCTCAGAGTGTGTGTATCTTAAAGCATTTTAGTCTTAAACATACATATTGCACATGCAATGTTTGAATAATATCCTCCATATTGCTGTTTACATATGTAAACAGTTACGTTTTATTTTCTCTCTTCACTTCTAATCTTAATCCTGGGTAGTGAAAATATCTGGATAATCGTCTCTACTGTGGAAGGGAAACAAACAGTGTAAACATAGAAAAGAAAAAAAAATGTGGGACTAACAAGGTTAAGGGTAAGAATTAAAGAACTTAAAGAGAAAGAAAAGAAAAAAAGAATAATCTTAAAGGAGACAAGGAGAAATGAGAAAGAAACTAGAAAAGCAGCAGTCTGTAAAAGAAAAATGGACCAGCATATGGTGTAAGAGAAAAATGACAAGGGGAAATGCAGGAAAGGACAACAAAACAGAACTGAGTGTAACAGATTTTGAAAGGGGAACTTCAAGCATCTCAAGGTCTCAGCATGTGGCTTTTTTTTCCCACACTTTCACAAAGATAGAAAGAAATTTTTGTGGCAGTGTTGTCACAAAATAAAAAGTATAAATATGTCAAAAATAACAAGCTGTCTTGGATTGTGTGGTAATTATAATAAATTTGGGAATGAACTCAGCTTTATTTCACCAGCAGGCATTTGCAATAATAGAAACAACAGCAGTAAAACCAAATATGATTTCAAGAGGAAGCACTAATAAAGAATTACAATAAAACAAAGAGTGAAGGATTTTTATTTGATTGTTTGTTTTCTTGGAATAAATATGACAGACTCCGAAGGTAAGAGAAAAATAAAAGATGTTAGGAAAAACTGAAATGTAAATATGGCACTGAGAAGGAAAGGAAAGGGTGGAAGAGGATAGAAGACCTAGTTTAATCACCTACCAGAACGTTTTTTAGTTTATGAATTCACTCATTCATCTTAATCTCATCACAATATCACATCTGAATGCCTAAAGGCCAGAAATGGTTTAATTTCACCTCTCTTCCCCAACAGGCAACTGAGAGATGATGATATCAATTCATTATTCTTGTTCAGTAGTTATCTCTGCTTTCAATGTGATAGCAAAACAAACTGCCTGATCTGCAGTAGAGCATTCAGCATGCAGTTTCCAAGTCAACAATGTCCACTTTTGATAGTACTGCCTTGGGAAATATGAGGGAAGGCCCTTGGGTGTTTACCTGTAGTGCACAAGGATACCAGATAAAGTAGATGACATGGATTTGGGCATCTTCCCTTCCCTCCGCTCTTAAAATCCCACAGAACTCACACTGTGGCAGTACAAGCATTCTGACTTCTGATGTCAAAATATTGTCCCTGTCTTTTCACACCCAGGCTGAGTACTAGAAAAGAGACATGACCTCTCAAGATGGAGATGAACAATGTTTTAAGAATGAGACAACCCCCTCTGACCTGAAATTATTATGAATCTCTGGCTTCCTAAGTGCCTAGGTTCTTTTCATCTTACCTCATCCAATATTTGATATTTATTACCATCACTTTGGTCAATATAAAGTTCTTTATAGTCATTACAAAGGCAGAAATACAATGAAAATGACATGAAAGTTTGAAAATTATGAAACAGCTAAACAATGATGTTACCTTGCAGATATTAGCTAACATTCTTTACACTCAAGGGTAATATTCAAGTAAAAAATAGCTGCATGTTCTAAAAATGGTTTGGGGAATTTCTGTTTGTTTTGTTGTTGTTATTGGAATTTTTTGGTGCTTCTTTCTTTTTTTTATGTTTGTTTGGTTTGGTTTGTTTTACTATAACCTTTAAGATATGTTTTTAAGAAAGTTTTGTCTGTCAATTCAAGGGAAGCATTATTTGTACAACTAACTAAGATCCAGTGACCTCCCATACAGATATCCTCAAACAAGAAACAAACAGGATAAGGAGTATTGAAGGGAAGAGGAATTATCTCTAAGACGCATTTCATAACACTGAAGAAACTGTCCTTGTGATATTAATGAAAATAAAGCTAAAAGAAATCTGTGATAAGGAAGAAAACAAACAGAGATAAAAGTAATCCCAGTTTATAATCCTTTTATAAACTTTTCCAGAAGGTAGAACTTTTCTCTAGTCCTTGTGTGAGTCTGGGAAGTTATATTTCAAGAAACAAACTTGAACATAATGGTCATTGACTTCTATTTAACTTTTCAGATTAAACAAAATTAATCAGAAAAAATTATTGTCCTGATACAGTCAGATGGAAATAAGGTGAAAGTCTTGAAGACCGCTGTTAGTAAACTGGCAATGGGAAAAATTAGAGCTTTAGTGGCTTTTTTACACCTTTGTTCTGGGATCGCTGGAGCTGGCTGATGGAGTATATCTCTACAACCACGCAAAAAAATATATATTGGATGAGAGAGCACTTGGCTTTCATGCAGTCATTAGGAACTAACTACTATTTTCATCTTCCTTACAATGATCTTGGTGTTGTACTACATTTGGCGTAACTTGCAAAGTTAAAGAAGAAGCGGTACTAGGTAACTAAGTCTTATTTTCAATTTATAAATGCATTTTCTACACAAAGAAATCACAACAAAATTATTCCTTTTTTTTGTTTTGTTCTTGTTAGGCTTTTTGTTTGATGGTTTGTTTGTTTTAATTTGATTTGGTTTGGGTTTTGATTATATTTATGTAATAACTATAAAATAGTCATTAAATAGTCATTAAATAAACATTGATCAGATTTCTTTTCCTTCAGGTGTGAACTAGATATAGATACAAGCCTGCTACAAATAGATTTGTAATATTTTCTCATAGAACTATAATCATAAAGCTTTTTTTAAAAAATGTAGCAAAAGAACATAGTTAAATCTGCAGAGAATACAGATAATTATTTCAGGAAGGGAAAGATTAAACTCCAAATACTATGGCAAGTTCAGAATATAAATGGAAAACGGCAACTATTGTGGAAGAAAACACGAAAATAAATTGAAACTTGGGGAAAAGATGGAAAGAGTAAGGATAAAACTGATATTTCATTTACTGTTTAATTCATCTAAAATTCTAATTTCAGTATCCATCTTTCCTACTCTATTTTGTGTATAACAAAACTTTCATCAATACAGCATAAGGAAATCAAGTGCTTGAGTTCTGTCCTCTCCCCTGGAAACACTGGAGGATATTTTATTAATCATTGCTCTTGCTTCATGCCTCTCCCTCTTGAAGGTGAGGAAGCAGTGACAAAGCTAAGCAGAGATTATTATTTACATTTTTGGCTCTAATCCCTTTGTCTTTAGAATGTCACCAGAAATGAGTTTGGAGACCTGTACAGGCAAGTAAACTGTATGGGGAAAAGAATTTTACCAGGACATCCTGATCATGTTAATAAACAAATTGATAAATAATGTCTCATTTATTTCAGGAGGATTTTTTTTCATGCCTAATTTAGGAAGAATCTTAAGAGCAGTCATTGTGTGGCTCTTCTGATCTTGGTCCATGTTCATAGGATGATCAGAAAGAGCAGATGCCCCATCACTGCTGTACAGTGGGGCTATGCTGAGGCTTCACCATGGTGGTTTTCATCTGCTTTCCTGCAGAACTTTACAGTAAGGGCTCTTGAGGAACTTTTGGATCTCTGTTGATGCAGCTTGCACAGCACTGAGCTAAGGAAAAAACATAATTCTGAGCATGAGTGGAATTTGAATTTTATTATATACTGTACTGCACCTCCAAACAGTATTTTGATTTTTTTTTTCTTTTTTCCTTTCTTTTTTTTTTCTGAGTGTGCAGGTGGTCCGGCACTGGAACAGGTTCTCCAAAGCAGTGGTCATGGCACCAAGCTTCCCCAGTTCAAGGAGCGTTTGGACAATGCTGTCAGATACAGGGTTTGAATATTTGGTGGTCTTGGAAGGAGATTGCATTTGAAGTCCATGATCCTTTCAGATCCCTTCCAATATAAGCTAAGATTCAATGATTCTATGAGTTTAATCATCCACCAAGCATTTTTTACTCTTCTGTTTACACATGCCTCCTACTGTTAACATACATTATTTTGTAAACAATAATTAAAATATCAGTTTAAAATGTTATATTCACCATTTACCCAGCAATTTTAGACAGTGATTTCACCCCAAGACTAAGTGAATCACTCTCTTCATTAGTTTTGTAGATTGGAATGAAACTCTCACCATATTGATTTGTAATCTAGCAGTATCTCAATTCCCGCAGAGAGAATATGCAGCTTAAAAATACTACAGCTGAGCTGAGAACCTCAGAGAAGAATTGTCTAACACATTCTTGGATAAAACACAGCAGGATTTGTTGAAGAATATATTTCATTGAGCATAAGTGAAACTTCATATAAACACAAGGTATTAAAAGAGCCTTAGAAAAAACTCACACCTACCCAACGCAACAGCAAATCATGAGACATATTTGTGATCCAAGCAGTCAACTCAACATGGAAATTTTCTGCATTGGGCAGCTGGGTTCACATACATACAACCATATACAATATACATTGTAATCAACAACTCACTAAACTACTTAAAAATGAAAACAAACCACTATGAAATAGAGTTGAACAAAAGAATCCGTTTTGAAGAGAGACTTAACCATTTAATTTGCTATAAGTTATAGTGGAATCCTGACATAAATAAACCTGATTCAGAATATAATTACATTGATTGTCTGTATGTTTCTCTGTAGTTTCTGTGTCTTAATTTCCCTCCAGGTTATCTTATAATTAGTTTTGCATCTTTGGAAGCATATTCTGTTCCTATGTCACACTAGCTATGTCTTGTACAGCATTTGTACCATCCAATTTTAAGCTTCTCATGCAAAAGATCCTATAGCTGAGAACCAATATTTGAGAGTTCTGTAAATTTTTACCTCTGTTTCAGTCCCATTTTCTTTCATTCAAATGTATCATGAATCTGGCAGTCTTGAACTGAGAATCTGAAATCGTGTCTTGTACTTGATTTGCTAGTTCAGTGCATTGTTTTCTTTCAATGTGTTCTTATTCTTCCTCTTTATTAAACTGGATTGCAAGAGAGTAAAATTTGTGTAGAAAAAATAATAAAGAGGAAAAAGATAAAAATGCATGTTATTTCAGATGTTATAAGATGTTAGGGACATTTAAAAACAGAAATCCCTTGATGACCAACATATTTGACTAAGAACAAAGTAGGTGAAACAATAAGTGCATAAGGTCTTGACTGCATTTCTATAACTTGAGAGTGCTTCTCCTAAGCTGTAGTACAGGGCTTAGAGAGTCACATTTTCCAAATGACACATAAAATGTTGGCAAAGCATCCTGAATGCCAGTTTCAGCTTTGAATTAACTATGATCAGGATAACAGAGTGTATTGAAGGATATGCTCCAGTTACTACTAAAGATACTGCAACCTTCACAAAATCTTTGCTTTGAGAAGTTGACAAAGTCAAAAGAATTTGAGCTACAAAACTGGATATATATAGGATCAGGAAAGAAATAATTGATTTGATGGCAATTAGGTGAACATCTATCAAAGGATCCCTGAAGCTATCTACATAGCATTGCATCTTCTTGGTGTGTTTCCACAGAGAAGTAATTAATAGGCCTGAAGTTACCATAGATAGTACCAGAGGAAAAAAGCAACCTGTAAAGTAAAGAAGAAGCAGGTACAGATGTGAACTATCCCAGCCACTGGTACGTGCTGTGCTATTCTCTCCACAGTTCCCCGTTGATCTGCAGAGGTAGGTGTTGGGTGTAATCCATAATAAAGGAAATGAAGTTACAGAAGAGATCACCAGTGATCCTAGGAGCAGCCATGGGATCATCGCAGATATTCTGAGCTTGATTTGTAGCAATAACCACTGAGTGACATTGATTATTTTAACACAGTAGAGGACATAGAGCCAAGTACTGAACCACAAACTGGCATGGTTTACAAACATCCATATAGCACCAAAAGTTTTGTACAGAGAAGCCAATTTAAACACATCTGTAAAGTAGAGACTGTGAATGTACATCATTACAGTCACCTGCAAAATAAATCTTGATGTGCTTAGGAAGATCAGAATCATATCAGCTGCAGATATTTTTTTGCTTTTTATCCAGTTAATGCTATTAACAGCTGTAATAAATCCATTTCCCATAAATCCAACAACGACCTCAATAGCAACAATGCACATTGAAACGATGAGAACTGGTGGTAACATCTTGCTGCTCTGGTCACTTCTGCCCATGGAGAACTTGTGAAGAACTCCTCTAACTTGTGGAGCTGTGCATGAAGATGAACAGACCACACGGTATATTACTAGCTCTGGTCCCAGACTGCTCACTTTATATCTAAGAAGAAGAACACATCTGGAATTGATAGCAGAAAATGATTGCTGGGATTGTTCCTGAGTTTGCAAATTAGAGAAGGACTTAGCAATTAATTCTAAGCTTTCACATACAGAAGATTTGCTTACATTTTTCATTAGGGATATGAGATCATCAGCTGTATTAACTTTCCCATCTTTCATCCTATTATATTCCTGCCTAGCGTGACAGAAGGCTCTATGACTCTGTGGTTTGACTGTACCTGATAATGTGGAAGGGATGTACCACACAATCCAACATAGGCAGCTTGTTAGGAGATAACAAGAGATTACTCATCCACAGACTCATTAATTCAATCTATGAAAGTAATCGTAAAATCATAGAAGTGTTTGAGTTGGAAGACCTCTTAAATTTTATCTTGTCCAACTTGCCTGCAATTAACAGGGACGTTTATAGCTAAATCAGGTAATACTGGCACAGTAGTATTGTCAATAAATGCTTTCTTGAATTATAGGCATATGAAGGAAGAAAGGAACACTTTGACAACAGGGTAGGAAGTATCTGAGGTCATTTGGCTACTAGAAAAATACTTGAAGTTTCTAGACAATAAATTATTTATTGTTTTTTTGAAGAGAATTTTGTTCTGGCATCCATTTCTAAACAAAGTAAAATGACTCAAAGTGAAAGACAGACCAAGCTTCTAATCAGAATGCTATAAAACCTGCCAGTTGGATTTAGTGTTTACCATTATGCCTAAGCTTCAAGTGTTTGATGGATCGTACAGCAGTGAAATAGCTAATTTAAACCAGTACAAATGCTGGTTTAAATAATCAATTTACTGAAATGAAAATCTCTGTATCTTTGTTTTTCTGTCAATACTTCAGTCATTTTGAATTTACATTGAAGCTTAGGGCCTACTTATGACAATAACTGGAAGATATTTCTTCAACATTTGAGCATACTATCTTCATCATAGGGAAGGGAAGGGGAGTGAAGGGAAGGAAAAACGGAAAAGTGTAATTTGATTACTACAGTCTAGTTTTAAGTTACACGTATAAACCGTACTGAACACAGAATATATATTACATAATTACAGTAGACAGTTACCTTAAAAATGTAGTTATTAAGTTACTCAAGGGAACATGAGAATAGTGCTTTATTTTTATGCACTTATAAGAAACAGCACTGTAATTGTCAAGTAGAACAAACTACACTGGAAGATAACAGTCTAGAAAACTGCAGGACCAAAATGAATGCTTATCTGTTCCAGAAAACATTTGCAAGATTCTATTCTGCCTTCATATCCACCATCAAAATGAGAATTTTAAAGAAAATCAAATCTAATGTCTATCTACTACTTTATTTTTTTTCTCCGAGTGAGCCTCAGAATTGGAATAGCTACTTGGGAGAGAAAGGAACATTCCCGACTTGAGGATTCCCAACAGTTCATTGACAAAGATGCCATCAAACAACCTGTGCATCCTGGTAGCATTTAAGACTTTATGGGTCAGGTTAATCAGGTAGCCTGTCACTCAGTACTCTGTCATAGAGTTATACCTAATGGTCTTTGTGCCCATATATGGCTTTTATACACTTTTTTCTTCTTGCTTTTTTTATTCCTAGTCAGTCAAGAGCTTCCTGATCTGTAATGGTACTACAATTTTGGGGGGTTCTCCAGAGGATGATGGACGCTGATTGTATACCTACGAGCACCATTGTACAAAATAACAGTTTATGGATAACAGCAACCTTAACTTGACTGTTCCCAGTGTTGACCTGAGTTTGGCCCAGAAAGAGCGAGTCTTACCTCCCAATATGTAGCTCAATATGAATTATTTGATTCCTTGATTTAGCTTTTCCTAACCTTGCAGCTTAGTTGCAACGTGGTTTTGCAGAAAGCTCAGTGAGGGTACTGAATGATAGTGACATAATTGAACCATGGCTGCAGAACATGTATAACTTCAGATAAGATACTCTGGAAGATTTTATGGAGTGCAACGAAAATGTGTGCTTTAGGTGACATGTCTGATATAACCATCTGTGGTATCAGTGTAAAATGAGAGAGGAAAGGCACTGCTCATAACAGATCTCTATGTAAATATGAATAGGGCCCTTCAGTATGGAGACCTTCTCTGAGGAAGTCTTTGAGAGCTACCTCAGGGAGAAGTAGATGTGATCTCATGGTTTACCCTCATAGCAGCAGAAAAATAAATAAATAACTGTTCTCAGTATTTCATGTTATGATGAATTCTGTTTCATCTTTTTCTATTAGGAATAATTAATAATGAAAATGCATTGGAATAGGTTGCCAAGGAAGTGATGGAGTCAACATCCCTGGAGGTTTTCAAGAGCAGGGTAGATATGGCACTGAGGAATATGGTTTAGTGAGTATGGTGGTGATGGGTTGATGATTGGACTAGACAATCTTAGAGAACTTTTCCAACCTTAATGATTCTATGATTCTATGAAAACAATGTTTTTTTTTTTTACTGCAAAAATTTAGAATTAACTAATACTGGGATTGTAAGTTTCCTTGATTTCTCAATTTTATAGTAAGAATACATTTAAAAGTTCTTAGCAAAAAAAGAAAAAAAGACATTAAAATTTTAAAGACGCCTACGTAAGAACATGTCCTGGGATATATGGAATCAGATATACAGATTCTCATTGGTGTGATGTGTCTCCACAAAGAGACAAGCTCTAATTTGAGTGGAGCAAATTCTGTAGTAAAGGAAAGGAGATACTCTGTGAAGGAAGGACATAAAGGACTTGCATAGCCCAGATAGGGCATTAACAGTCTTATGTATACTCACTTTTGAGCTAAAGAGTTCACAGTCGTGGTCAGAACAGGTTTAATTGGCAAAGGAGACACAGGAGACCATACAACATGTCAGAGTTCCTTGACTTTATCCTCTGGAAAAGCATTTTTGTGAATGTACAAAGGCGTCCGAGCCACAGGGTGAAGCAGGCACCAGTAATTCTTAAAAAGTTACAGCGCAATATTAGCATGACACTAACAGTAAATTTTGGAGAGAAGAGTCAGAATTTACATGACATTTTCCCCTGGAAGATTAATCTCACCATATTCAGAAAAGGCAGACAGGTTCGGTTCACTGGGTAACAGCTTTCCTCTTTTGATTCATGTATGCCAATCAACAACTGCAATAAATACTCTTTCCACAATCCCTACAATGATTTTAACTGTTGAAGTAGTTAGAGAGATTATTAATGCACAGCAAACAGTTTTTGGCTCTTGTAAAACATTGCTTATTCTGCTCATTCAGAAATCCACAAAATACCAATTAACTGTTATCTGGTTAATCTTTCAGCCTTTTACTGTGTGCAAGAAGCATATGAACATGACACTAGAAGATTTATTCCTGGTATTGTTCAGGACAATGCATATCTTGGAAATGTCGCTGATGAACCATCCAACTACAATTAATGTTTCACAATTTTTAGTGAGAAGTAATTGTCTATAGCTGAATCAGGGATAGGAAAACTAGAACGAGTTTAATGGGACTGGCTTTTTTGCATAATGTTTCTGCTATCTTTTGAAGTGAGAGCTTTGATTTTAATGTGACACGACAGGTGCTCAAACTGTCACCAACCTTCCAGATCCCCTCTACCCCCTCTGCTTCCTAACAGAAATGCCTTTTGGTGCTCTAA
Organism: Numida meleagris; assembly: GCF_002078875.1. Lineage (NCBI taxonomy): Eukaryota > Metazoa > Chordata > Aves > Galliformes > Numididae > Numida > Numida meleagris. Next base: position 189,075,763 of record NC_034409.1, on the reverse strand, counting down.
ATCAATCTAAACCTTGGTTAAATTTCAAAATCTATAGATTTCTAATGTGGTAGGTCCAGCACATTTAAAAACCATATTTCTAAGATCATTGTCCAAACACTTCTTGAGCACTAGCAGATGTGGTGTTGTGCCACCTGCCCTGGGGAGCCTGTTCTGTGCCCATCACCCTCTGGTGAAGGACCTTTTCCTAACCCCACCATGAACCTCTTCTGACTCAGCTCTATGCCATTTCCTCGGGCCCTGTCGCTGTCACCAGAGAGCAGAGCTCAGCTACTACTTTATTACATATGTTTATCTTTAAATAATGAGCTCTTAAGCAAATAAGCTTTTTACAATCCATAATGAGCTGCACACAATATTTATAGCACTGGTTTAAGGCACTGAGGTACTTATTACTAATAGCAAAACAACTAAGGAATAACTAAAAAAAACCCAAAACCTCAAAGACTACTTCTTGTAGGAGAGGAATAGTTTTGCAAAACTTGCAGTGTACAGGTAAGACAACATCTGTGTGAAGACACTTGCCCAGAAATTTGATATTCCTGGCTCTCTTACTGTAAACATGGTTGGTTGTGCCCAGGACATTTTCTAAAAGTTCATCAAGGGTTCCTCATGTATTTACCAAGCTGTGGAAAGCTTGTGATCCTTAATAACCATCCTGTATCTGGTAATCAACAACAAATCACACTGCCATTTAATACATTGATGACTTTATATTGCACGGAGAAATAATGCTGTGAAATATCACAAAAACGCATGGGAAAGAGTGATAATGACTAGTACCACTAATTTGCAAGTTGTCATGCTGCTGTCATTTATTGACCTGGAGATAACATACTGTTAATTTCAGGATGATACTGTTTTTTGTTTTTTTTTGAAAAGGCTGTTGTCAAAATAGAAGACTGAACAGACATAGATAGTGGAAGGAGTCCATCAAAGTAAAGGTCAGAAAGATCAAACAGTGTAACACTGGTGAAACTAAGGAGTAACTAAAATTTTAATGTAGGAATGCGTGTACACACCAGAAGAAAGGAGAAGGAGACAGAAAAAAATTACTGGTTGTAATCAGTCACTCTTTGCCATGAAGGAAAAGAGCTTAATATAATGCATTAATTTACTCAATTAGTTTTTTGTAAAGATGAGTCAAGACAGCATTTGTAAAGATGAGTTTGTGCTTGATACCGTATAAAGTATGAAAGAATGTGTTCACTTCCTGAGTAACTGGATATCTCTGCACCACTCTCTCCTATTCTTTCTTCTCATTCCCTTCTAGTTTGTGTCTTTACCTTCAACATACTAGCCATTGGTTTAACTCCCTCCAGAATCCACTTTTTCAGAGAGCCTTGCTGAAACCTTGCCCCATATCACAGTGTAAGACACAAGAGGACCACTCATGTTTCTCCTGTCTAAATTCAATTTACAAATGAAATAGCTGTTAGCCTATGTCTTCCTATATCACAAATTCTTCCCTACCAGTAAGGAAGATGGAAATGCATGTGAGGTTGGGAGGAGACAGATCCAGGACAGATGGCTAAAGGGTTATTATACGTCATATGATGTCATGCTAGTAGTAAAGGCTAGGAACAGAAGTGAAAATCTTTGGAGTTATGGTGTTTATCTTCCCCAGTAGCCATTGCATAAGATAAAGCCATGTTTTTCCTGGAAATGGCTGAACTGCCTGCTACTGAGAAGAAGTGAATGAATTATATGTTTTCCTTTTTATTGCACCATAGCTTTTTCTTTGCTATTGAACCATCTTTATCCCACAAATGAGTTTTCTCTCTCTTATTCTTTCAATTTTACCCCCATTCCACTATGGGGGAGTAAGCAAGCTGTGTAGGGCTTGTCTGTCTATGGGGCTGGCCCACAATAGACCCTCAGTTTTCACTTTCAATGACAAGTACTTTTTTTGCTCTTAATTAAATAAATATAGACTTCTAAGAATGAATGTAAACTTCTTAGTTAGCCATCATCATGAGTTTTCCCTTACACTCAGATGAAAACTTGAAAAAATTCCCATGATCATACAAAACATATAGAAGAAAATATTTAATTACATTAATCAAAGTATTAGACCTTGCCCAGAGGATGCAATGACATTTTGAACTTTGAAAAAAGCCAATCCTGGATCACCAGGAGAATTACAACTTAAAATGCATTTCTTGTTAAGCAAGGGAAGACAGGCTGAAGAGAAAACTGTGTCAGAAAGTTGAAAGAAAAAGTAAATCATAAAGATGTTACCCCGTGCTTAGTATTCCCCTTTTTAGGCTGCCAGTAATAAAGTTAAAGGTTAAATGTCTCAATCACAGGATACACTAAGTAATTTAAAACAAGTAATAAGTAAGCCTCAAAGTATTTTTTTAGAGATGTAGTAAACGTGACCTTCCCAGAAACATGGAATCATTAAGGCTGGAAAAGTTCACTAAGATCATCTAGTCCAGCCATCAACCCATCCCCACAAAACCATGCCCTTTATTTCATTGGTTCTAGCAAGAACACAAAATTCAAGAAACAATTTTGCAGTCTGTTGATGGATTTGCAGAAAAGAGGATGCTGATGGTCTTGCACACAGATACATTCATTCAGTGTTTTTCACAAACACGCTGGGAGACATTTTCTCCATATCCTAGTGTTAATGGGTGCTAGTATCTACTTTCCAGGATTCTACTGTTGATGTTGTTTTGTAGACCTCCACCAGCTGCCAGGTCTCTGTCAAGTTCTGTGATATATCTGGCAGCCCTCTTCTGATGTCTAGAAAGTCCCATGGCCAATGACACTAGATTACTATGTTTGGCCAATGAAAGAAGTTCTAGTGTCCAGAAACAAATTACTTTCATTTTGTCACTGATTATGTTTGAACCCAGATGGACTGAGAAATCAGGAATTAGAAGATCTAAAACAACAAAAAAAATAAAAACAACCCAAACAAACGTAAGAAATCCTCTCATGTAATCTATATTAATTAATGTATCTGGGGAACAGAGCTTAACCACAACCTAGTTTGTTTGTTTCTTTGTTTGCCTTCTTTTTCACAACACTGTTTTTAAGATGTAATACACGTTAATACTTTAGAAATCTGTCCTCTGTTTTCAAAGGTATGTGAAGTATAAATTTACCTTGTGACAATGCTTTCCAATATTTAGGTTATGCAATTCATTTAAACCATTCAGACCAGAAAACCAACTGCAACCTAGGCTGCATCAAAAGAGGTGTAGCCAGCAGGGTGAGGGAGGTAACTTTCCCCCTCTGTTCTGCCCTTGTGAGGCCTCATCTGGAGTACTGCATCCAGGCCTGGGGCCCCCAGCACAAGAAAGATGTGGAACCATTTGAGTGTGTCCAGAGGAGGGTCACTAAGATGCTCAGAGGGCTGGGACACCTCTCCTTTGAAGAATGGTTGAGGTAAGTGGGCTTGCTTAGCCTGGAGAACAGGTTCCCTGGAGACTTCATTGCAGCTTTCCAGTACTGGAAGGGAGCTTACAAGCAGGAAGGGTAGCAATTTTATACATGGTCTAATAGTGATAGAACAAAGAGGAATGGTTTAAAGTAAAAGGAGAGATTTAGGTTAGATGTTAGGAGAAAATTCTTTACTCAGAGGCTGGTGAGGCATTGGCACAGGCTGCCCAGAGAAGATGTGAATGCCCCATCCCTGGAGGTGCTCAAGATCAGGTTGGATGGGGCCCTGGGCAGCCTGATCTGGTGGGTGGCAACGAGCCCATGGCAGGGGATTTGGAGCTTGATGATCTTTTAGGTCTCTTCCAACCTAAGCCATTCTATGATTCAATGATTCTGATTTAATAGTACTATATCACTTTCATTTTAAAAATGATTTTTGCAGTCCTTTTAGGAATTCTTCTATACTCTTTGTAAGCAATACTTGAAAAACAGGAAATACTTTCCTGTTGCAATGAATCCATCAAATGGAACAGTGAAAACAACTTTATGCAGTGATGCCATTAAAGACTGTATCACCAAAATCACTGCACTGGCAATTTTAAATATGTAGCTTTTTAATTATCAGACTTTAAGTGTTCACTTTAGACAACTGTATGTCTTACAGATATATGTGCCTTTTAGTGCATAAAGAGCATATAAGTGTTGTAACCGTAATACCATTTGCAGGTCCCCATTATTTCAGTACTGTTAGCATCAGCTTTGCAGGTATATAACGTTGGATCTGCTTATGTTTGCATAACTACTGTGCCATTTTGACAGACGACTGCAATGCAAATCCCTTTGTCAATGCTCCAACCACCTGTGATGCAAATTTAGATTAATCCTGATTTTCACTGCTTACTTACACTTTTTCACTAACATAAGCGACACATGTCACAGCAAATCCTACTCACCTTGGAAGTCAGCAATATATTTGGCACTGTCTCCAGGAGATAGAAAATGTTATCTATTCAGAAAGATCTCTCCATATGCCTATTCAGAACCTATATAAATAAAGGAAAAGCCTGTGGTTTGATAACCTTTTCCCAATGCACAGTATTAAAATAATAGTGTCTGAACAGTGCTAGAGTCAGACTACTTGGCTTTTTAAGTCCCAGTTCCCAACCATGAAGAAAATTAATGAAAAATCTACAGTTCAATCTCTTGTTTATTTTGCAGTAACTAGATGTTAAATGGTTGAAAGCATAGCTTGGGGTAGTACAGTGCAATGAAATCTATCACCAACACGCCTGGCTCCTGATATTACTTCTGAATATCCTATCAGCTCTTTAACTTTACATTAATGAAACATTACTTGCTGTGATTACTACAACAAAGAGGGAATGATGCATGAAATAAAAAACTGTCAAATCCTTGAGAAAATGCTTAAGACAGTGACACATACCTGCTTACTCTATGCAATGGAATGATATTCTTCTCAAGTGGGAAGCACTGAAACAAATCATAGAATCACAGAATTATTAAGGTTGGAAAGACCACTAAGATCATCTAGTCCAACCATCAACCCATCCTCACCACACCCACTAAACCATGTTCCTCAGTGCCAAATATCCATGTTTCTTGAAAACCTCCAGGGACAATGACTCCACCAGCTCCCTGGGCAGCCTGTTCCAATACCCCACCACTCTTTCTGAGAATAATTTTTTCTTAATCTCCAACCTGAATGATGGTCACTATGCAGGACTGGCTTCAAGCACACTCGGAATAATAGAAAAAGAAAAAAACGTTGTGCAGTTTTTCCTATCTTTTAAGTTAAAACTAAAGGAACATAAGGCCAATTCATTCTGGTTTGAATTTCTAGAAAGAGAACTTTTCTGGGACAATTGAAGCCAGTCTTCCATAAAACGAATTACCTGCTAAACTCTTCAGTGTGATAAAAACAGAAAATTGTGGAGAATGTGATTGGCAAGTATGCAATATCTGTTTCATGGAATAGGTAAATAAGTTTGAAAATTCACTGTATTTTCTAGTGCAGTAAATAGATGACATCAAATGAAAGGAGTTAAAAGGAAACAAAAGATGATATTTCACATATCACATAAGAAAGTTACAGAACTCCTTGTCAGAAGATACCACCAGTGCTAAAAGTCTGAATGGTTTCAAAGGATTAATTTAGAAACCCATTGGAAAGAAATCAATTGGTTGTTACTTAAATACATAAAACCCATTTCTGGTTCACAAAGTCCCTGGGCTATAAAAGTTTATTGCCGGGGAGAGTAACAGGAGAAAATATCATGTATGTTTATCCACTCTGTGTAACCTTCCCAAAGCACCTATTCTTTGTTTCTGTCACAAGGAAGTCACTGGAAGTCACTGCACATACGGACCTTTTTTTCTACCCAGTGTGAATGAATTAATGTTAGTGAGTTATGTTACATTATGTGATCTTCTCGCTGGTTAGTATGTTTTATGAACAACAGTAATTCTTTCATGGTTTTGACTATGTCCAACCACAAAATACAGCCCCGTGCTACAGCTATAATTATTTGTAGTAGCAATGTACCTGGATCCCAGAAAATAAATGAATCTCATTGTGCCAAAGGCTATAAATATATGCCCAGCAAAAAGAGCAGTTTTGTTCCAAGCAATGTAAATTATTTCCAATCAAAATTGTATTTGGATTCAGAAAGATCTCCCAAAAAGAAGCAAAGAAGACTGTGCAGAGGAAAACAACCTGGGGGTGTTGGTTGACACTCAGCTGAATGTGAGCCAGCAGTGTGTCTATGTGGTCAAGAAGGCCAATAGCATCCTGGCTTGTGTCAGAAATAGTATTGCCAGCAGGAGGAGGGAAGTGATGGCCCCCCGTACTATGCTCTGGTGAGGCTGCACCTGCAGTGTGGTGTTTCATATTTCCTTCTACAACTACCTGAAAGGAGGTTGTGGTGAGGTGGGGTTCTCCCATGTAACTAGAGGAGCTAGTAACATAGGACTAGAGGGAATGACCTCAAGTTGTGCCAGCTGAGGTTCAGGTTGGATATTGGGAAAAATTTATTCTCAGAAAGAATGGTAACGCATTGGAAGAGGCTTCCTGGGGAGGTGGTTGAGTCTCTGTCCCTGGAGGTTTTCAAGAACCATGTAGATGTAACACTGAGGGACATGGTTTAGTGGGCACGGTGAGTACGGCTTGAAGGTTGGATTAGAAGATCATGGAGGTCTTTTCCATCTTAATGATTCTATGATTCTGTGATTTTGCTGATTTAGTAGGATTCACACTGATATTTCTACTCATAACACTTCACTTTCAGTAATAAAGGAGAAGCCCAAATTCTCATTCATTTGTATCACTTTCACATGACTAACACAGTAAAATACAGTGGAATTTTTCGTGTTTTACTGTGTAGTAAACATGAGAATAAGGATCATTATTTCAGAAATAACAGTTACTGAATTCATTCCCACTTACAAATACCTACTATAACTGTTTTTATTGCAGAATCCTTTTTTTCTCTTGTGTTGGATTCTGCTTCTATCTCCAATGTTGTTCAAATATTTTGTATTTAACATTACTACGCATCTCTCACTCAGTCCAAGAACACGACATTTGGCACTCCCCAGGAAAAGCAGAACACTTAAAAGACCAAAAACAAACAAAACAAAAACTAAACAAAAACAAACAAAAAACAAAAACCTTTCCAAGATCTGTGCTGCAGATTTACCTGTAGTCAACGTCAAATTTTCAATGTTATTTTGCTTTCAGATAAGGAGGAACACCCTGAAACTACTGACAATTTATAATATAAAAAAATTATGATTAACTTTAATGAAAAAACAACATGGACATGTCTGATTGTCAAGATCTATTCCGTGAACGTAGATGATATATGAATGATTTATTAGTTTAAAGTAAAATAAGAGCACATTTCGGTGACAGAGATGGAAGTGTAATATCTCCCCATGGCAGAGAATGAGCTGTCCTGTTCCCACCAGCTGCTGGTGGTTTGCTTCTGCCAGATCTTGTGCGCAGTGGTCTCCATCACAAGTTTTTTTGCTTCCCTGAACTGACAGAAAACTAGCACACCAGTGCAAGTGAATGGTATTTTGCAAGCTTAGCAAATCAGATCAGCTCTGTGAAAGCAGGAAGATGATCTCGGAAGGCAGCTCCTATATGGGGCAGGTGGGAGCAGAGTTATGGGGGTCTAGGAGGAGAGAGGGCAAAATCACACAGTCATAGAATCATAAATTCTTGAAGGTTGGAAAAGATCTCTAAGGTCATCTAGTCCAACTGTTCTCCTACCACCATTATTACCCATTAAACCACACCTTTCAGTACCACATCTACATGTTTCTTGAACACCCACTGAGGCTGTTCTGGATAAAAATGGGGCTTTTCTGGCAAAATATCAGACAACCTTGGCTGTGCCACGCAAATAAATACAAAAGCATTATTCCTCCAGATTGCAACATAACCCTCATGGTATTTCTTTAAAAAAATAGCATACTCTAATTAACTATTTTACCTTAGGATCCCATGGGGTCCAAATAAATACTCTGTGATAAATATTCTACCAGTCTGAAGCCACCAGGTCATTCTGGTTATTTTGCCTTATGACAAGGGATCCAACCAGATACACTAAGCAGCTTAGGCTAATAGATTCACGTATTCACATTCTGGATGAATTAAAAATAACTTATTCCTGTAAATAAGCCTTTAAATTCTGTTTTAAGTCACCAATCACATACGCTAGATTCTTCTTTTAGCTACTCTACAGTGAAAGTTTGTCAAATAAAGAGTCCAAGCTTATTTATACAGATATAAAACCAGTTATTTCACCAACTCAGCAGCTAGATACTAGTTATTGTTCAATACAATATGCATCAGTCATTATGGAAATACTGTTTCTCCCTTTCTTCTTGTCACTCTTAAACAGATGTGAAGTGATTTAAGGGGTAACTTTATTCTGTGTACTGTGCTGAGGTTTGAATCTACTCAAAATTAATGGACTGAGAGCTTCTAAACTTGTTTTGTAAAAGACTAACTACATTTCTGATACCAGCTACAGATGTCACAAACCCAGAGGTCTATTTGAAACTCAGACAACCAGCCCACTATATACATTTTTTCCCCTTTTTCCACTTCAATAACAGAAGTGATTCCATCGTATCTCCTTCATTCAGGAAGAATTCATGTCTGACTATATCATAGTTAGCATCTCTGATCAAATCACAGCAGCCACATTCTCCTTTATTCCCTTTTTCCACTCCTCTATCTGGCTGAGAGTTTTCAATCTGATGACTAACGACAGAAAAATGCGATTTCTCATTCTGCTGTGCTTCACCAGGCTGCCTTGTTATTTTAAAGTCTCTCCTCCATATGGTGCCACACTGTAGTCCCCATTTTTCACTGTCTTCCAGGGGAGCATCCATCCAGTTATCCGATATCACGTTGCCCTCTAGTGGCAACCACTTAACTACTCTCGCTTCACTCCATGCAGCTCTTCCATGTGCTAATTTCTTTTCCTGTGGCACTTCTAGTGACTTTGTGCTGTTTCATTATTTATTATTCAATATTAAGGCTCCAGAACACTGATACAGTCTGTATATATCTATATATTAAAGGTGTGTATAAACTACCAGACACTAGAGGCAGAGAGCAGGGTAGAGTAGAGGAATTTGTCACTTGCTACTGCTGACAGACTCACTGGAATGCATTAGACTTGTGGCTTTAATTGAACCATAGAATAATAGAATCACAGACGTGGGAAAAGACCACTGATATCATCCAGTCTAACCCTCAACCTATCACCACCAAGCCGTCTAAATCACTTCCCTCAGTGCCACATTTCTGCAGTTCTTGAAAATCTCCAGGGTTGGTGACTCCACCACCTCCCTGGGCAGTCTGTTCCAATGCCTCACCAGTCGTTCTGAGAATAAATTTTTCCTAATATCCAACCTGAACCTCCCCTGGAGCAACTTGAGGCCTTTACTTCTCACTCTGCCTGTAGATACCCGGGAGAAGAGGCTGATACCAGCTTCGCAACCACAACCTCCTTTCAGGAAGCTGTAGAGAGCAATAATGTCTCCCCTGAGCTTCCTCTTCTCCAGACTGAACAATAGCATTTTTCTCAGCTGCTCCCTTTAAGACTTGTGCTCCAGTCCTCTCACAGCTTCGTTGCCCTTCTCTGGACACACTATAGAGCCTCAATGTCTTTCTTGTAGTGAGGGCCCCAAAACTGAACACAGTACTCAAGATGCAGCCCCACCAGAGCAGAGTACAGGGGAATAATCACCTCATTGCTCCTGCTGGCAACACTGTTTCTGATACAAGGCAGGATGCCTTTGGTCTTCTTGGCTACCTGTCAACTGACACCCCCAGATTCTTTTCATTCAGCAGCTTTCCAGCCACTCTGCCCCAAGCCTTGACCAAAGTGCATCACTCGGGACATAGTCTTGTTAGACCATATACAATTGGTCTCAGCCATCGATCCAGACTATCCAGATCATTTGAGTTCATCCTAAGCATTTATTAATCTGAATATCCATATAATTGTTGTTTTTTTTTAAGTGCAAGGATACATCCTATGTGCATGGGACATGCTGTGGCAGTGTCTTTATCACTGTTCTTTCCACAAGAAGAAATAATTACAATTTTCCTCTTAGATGAGCATCTGAGTTGTTTCGTCCTCTCCGTGATCCAATACAGCATGGTTTTCAACATTAAGGTAATTGTCTTTTATTTTGTTTTGTTTAATTTATTTTTCAAAGCCACTGAAGCCCAGTCAGACTTCCAGAAGCCATATCATCAGTGCAGTTCAACTACACAATCCCTTTGAATACCAGTTATATGGGCTCTGAGGAGATTCCAGATCTGACAAATACAATGGGAAAACCCAGGTGATGGAAGTGCTCATTGACTAAAAATATTTTTATTATCGTGACTATAAACCACCCCAAAACAGAGTCAATGCCATAAAAATGCTATAAAAGCTCTTGCATTCTCTTTGATTAATACCACTGCTACAAATATAGCAGCATTATATATTTCATAGAATCATAGAATCATAGAATTAGCTAGGTTGGAAAAGACCTACAAGATCATCCAGTCCAACCATCCACCTACCACCAATAACCACACTAAACCATGTCTCTCAACACTGTTTCTAAACGTTCCTTGAACACCTCCAGGGACGGTGACTCAACCACCTCCCTGGGCAGCCTGTTCCAGCGCCTGACCACTCTTTCAGAAAAGTAGTATTTCCTAACGTCCAGCCTAAATCTCCCCTAGCACAGCTTGAGGCCATCCCCCCTCATCCTGTCACTAGTTACAAGAGAGAAGAGGCCAAGCTCCAGCTCACCACAACCTCCCTTCAGGTAGTTGTAGAGAGTGATAAGGTCTGCCCTGAGCCTTCTCTTCTCCAGACTGAACAATCCCAGCTCCCTCAGCTGCTCCTCATAAGGCCTGTGCTCCAGACCCCTCACCAGCTTCATCGCCCTCCTCTGAACACGCTCCAGGGCCTCAATGTCTTTCTTGCAGTGAGGGGCACTTTATTATTCCAAACTGCACCATTAATTTAATGGGATAATATAAGCAAAATAAATAAATTAATAAAAAACAAAAAATCAGATTTCTTAGTATCTGATTGTTTTGATATTCTGAGGGAAAATGATAGATATGCAGTCCAGCTAAGACTTTGTAGGACTCTGGAAGACTTGCTTGAATGTACTAATGAGCTGAAGACACCATCTGATGCAAATGGACAGTATCCATTTCTGTCACCAGAGGATAAGGAAAAGCTCCCCTGCACACATGTTCTTGAAATCTGTTTACAGTGTGTTTGTTAAGCAAAGTCTGCCTAAAACAAAGAACGATTTTATACACAGCCTTTCTGCTCCTTGCTGCTTTTCTTCATTACAATGCTAACATCACCTTCACTCAGTAATCCGACCAGACTTCTGGTTTCAGAAATCTAATATGCTACTCTATTCTAAGATAAAAGGTACTAATAGCAGCACTGATAAAGACTTACAACTGAAAACAACATAAGTGGCCTCTAATTTCTGAGTCTGCTGGCTAGCTGCATGCCATTATTCTCTCCACCATGACATTTACTGCTGCTCCTGAAGGAGATGCCACGTGGAGTTGCTTGAGATACTATCAGAGAATGGCACCACTCCACATGGATTTGACCAGACAACTAATTCTGTGTTTTGTAATCATCAGACCATCATTCTTGGAAGAAAACTGGATGGTGGCTACAGCAGAGAAACAAAAATATGCCAACCCCCTTCCTGGAAGGCAGAAAAACATTTTCGCAAACGTGAGAATTAATATGGAAGTTTCGTAGAACTGGGGCTTAAGCTGATCTGTTCTTCCAAACAGATTCATCCATCTTTAATCAGCAACGCCAGCTGTCCCTGCTGGGAAAGTCTGCATCTCTTTTTCTGCTTGTCCCTGGCTGTGCTGAACCGGCATTTCCAAAAGTAATTACCTCACCAAAGTGCAGTTGAACACATAGAAATGCTACAAATTGCTAATTCGGTGCCAGCTACACTGATTCACCAAGCTGAAAGTGCAGGCTCAGCTCAACAAAAGTCACAAAAGAACTTCAGCAAGAAGGACAGGTTGCTTCACAGCTGGATGGGAAGGGATGACTGGCTGCTTATGGAATACAGATCCAAGACATTGTCTCAAGCTGCACATATGAGAAGTGCTATATAAAAGAGAGCAAGCTTTTCATATGCATGTGTGTGTACACCATGATGGCTAGATAGGTATGGGTACCAGGGTCATGTGGCATAGCACTAAGCAGCTGAACAAGAAATGCATTTATTTACTTCAATTATTTTTAGTGGCAATGCTCTCACATTTCAGGTTCCTGAGATAACAAACTGATTTGCTGCCAGCAGCCTTGATGTTTATGTTCTAAAGCTGTGATATGTTAGAGTAAGAAAGTAGTTCACAATGCTAAAATCAAATTACAGTACAACCAAATGGTCTGTAATCATGAAATTGAAATATTGTCTTCTCTTGATGGCACCTTACCATTACTAGATGTCACTCTTTGCCATAAACTCAGTTGCAAGACTTCCATTGTAAGTGGAAAACATACAAGCCCACTCACAGTGACTTCAGAGCTATTCCTCTGTTATTTCTCCTGAATATTAAAATAAACACAATCCATAGATGAAGTACTATTGATGTCTACTCTTTGCCTAACATTATGCACAGTACTAAGATACATTACCTTTCATCTTGAAGGATCTCAAAGTGCAGTACTGTCTGTTAAGGAAATTGCTTATTCTCCACTGAAACTCAGCTGTCACTGAGAAAAAAATAGAGTTTGTTAATTCATTCTACCCATACCTCTGTGTGAGCTACATGAAGCTATTCTAATCTTGCCTTTTATCAGTGCTGTCTATACATCATTATTTTATTAAGATTAAGATTTGTAAGCACTAATTCCCTATGCAAAATCTGATAACCTTAGAGTTATTCTGTATTTCTTATTGCTAGCATTTTTCCAGCACTTAAATATGGTTAATAACTGCAGGTTGTGGCTTGACAGTCTATCTAAAGTGATGAAGGGGAGTGCAATAGTAAAAAGTATCTCTGTCATTAACAGCATTTGTACAGTTTTGCTTCTGCATTCATTTTGTCCAGTAAATTAATATCTAAATCTGTTTAGTTGAATATCTCCATTATGATACTCAAGAGTCTTCTGGGAGCAGTCCTGTAGTGAAAGTGCACTGGGGGAGCCATTCCAGCTATATAATAGCTGAAATCAAGGCACACAGCCAGCTTATCCAGTCCTTTGCATCTGCATGTGGATTTACACATCTATAAAATGGGCATCAAGTGCTACAAAATCATTTTGTCTAGGTGAAACAACTAAATAAGCTGCAAGTAAAAAAAAAAAGTCTATTCAGTGACTCAACTAATTGTAGTTAATGCATATAAAAGCAATTTTGCTTTTGTCTACCTTCAAAGAATATCATTAATCTCAATACCATTAATCTCAATGGGAAATTGGCAGTATTGCCTGTGAGGTTTATAGGGCCACAGAAAGGATATATGTTGAATCAAATTGTGTCTCAGGAATATGATAGCACCATCTACGCTTATTTCTACTGTTTAAGCGTGATCTGTGTAGTTATCATCTCACAGAGACTCGTGTTCCACATTGTGAAATTTGCATGAAAACAGCAGCTGTCAAACAGCAGTAATTGCATGAAAGTACTGGGGTTAAAATAGGCAGCTATGAATTCTCTCTGGCAAAATTAGCAAATTCATCAGAATTAGCTTCTGTATGACCAGATGAGATAGAATCATACTATGAGCGTGTGGATCCTCCAAGTACTATAAAAGTTAACGTTAATTAAAATGCTTATTTTCCATCTGTACTTTGGAATCCATTTCTATCCAGTCTGCTCTATGTGTGCATTCCTGCAGAAACTTTGCTATCCAGGCGTTTCTGTTCAGATCTCCTTTTCAATAGCAAAATGGCACAAAAAGAACAGTCACAGCTGGGAGCAGAGGAGAGAGAACCATAACTATGGTTGCCATTTTCATGCCTCCAAAGCAATTATCTGGAGAATCTGCTAACATATCTCAAAGACCACTGAACTCTTGGCAGTGACCATTGGGATTGCTATGAGCATATGATCTGCCACAGAGGAAGCCATCCTTGGTGTTCCTAGAAGAGCAGAAACAGGGACAGAGCAAAAATTACAGGCAAACAGACCCATGAAGCTGTTCTCTGTTGCTCTGCACTTTTGGTAATAACGTAAATGAAAAGACAGATGTGGCCAGATAAGCCTGGATTTCTTTCATCACACCTTTAGTACATAAATATTTATTAAAATTTGCATGGCTTACAGGACTTACACGCTTATAATTTCTGAATTTTCTAGTGGGGCAGGATTTAAACACAATACACAGTGCAGTGCCCAAGATGTTGGAGGATGAAGGTGGAAGCAACTCAAAATGGGTATTCAATAGCAACTACAAAATTTGGACTGTTACATCCGCTAATCCTTTTATACTACATTCTGCATCTGCCTTTTTCATGATGCTTAGTGAATATTTTATCCCTTTCTCTCTGTCTTTTTCTCATTTAGTTTATTTAATCTTACATACTGCATTTCCTATCTTCTAATACCGCAAAATCTCATTTCAATAACAATTTTCAAGTAGTTCAGTGATCCAGACCACCCTGAGCACCAGCAGCTGTAGTCCCTACTTGAGCCTAGATTCAAGTCGTCACCTTTCCTTGTTGGAGTATTGGAGTCTTCCAAGAAAAAACAATGAATCCTTATATGTTCCTGGTATGACCATTGGAAAGACAGATAGGATAAGTGCATGCGACAGTAAGTGCCAGACTACTCCATCTGGCAGAGAAAGACATCTGGAGGCTACTCTTGAGCAGAAGATACTCATCCACACTTGTAGCAGTTCTCCTGACCTACAGAGGCTACAGGTATTTTTTGCAGGATTCTACATATGATTTCAAGGCTATTCTCTTTTGTACAATAAAAAAATGTAAAAATTAAGGTCTCATGTCTACCTGTGCTAACTCAGCAGCCAGTCTATAATTTCAGTGATCATTATGCATCTGTCTCCTAGAGCTCAGACTAATTCCTCTTTCACTCAGCACTAAGGGGAAAATCCCAAACCAGGTGACCACAATCAATCCCAAGAAAAGTCATTTTATCTTTATCATTGTTTACTTCAGACAGCAACACTTGAACCACGGCTATGATCCTCAGTGCCAAAGGCTGATACAGCTCTGGTGAGCACCAAGACGCTCAGTATCTGTGCCAGCTATGAATGATACATGTACAAAGAGTAAGGTTTACTGTAAGCAATGTTAAAGGAGGTTTTGATCATCTGATCAAAGAGTGCTGTAAATCAGCTTGCTCCTTCATGTAGTGAATACAAAGTTTTGTTCCTTCACAAATGGAAGTGACTTGCTATATGTAGGGCAAAGCTGTTTATAATGCACACTGCACTGTTTGAATTGTCATTTTGCACTCTGTGCTGGGACGTTTTAAAACAGTGAAAAAAACACTTGAAAATTTAAATAAATTTAAAAAAATATTATTTGAAATAGGAGGGATCTATCTGTTTTAGATGCTTAGATAGGAATAGGAAGAATGTCTTTCTACAAGTAAATCGTTAAGCTTTGTATTTAATAGGAAATATTTTCTCATTGACCTTGAACAGTGTAATCAAATGAGATTTTGTATCTTTTGCACTCTGTGGCTTCCATAACTCAGGTGAAGTCCATTTAATCACCTCAAGATTTCTAAGAAAAGTGTATCTTTCCTCCACTGATAATCTAGGTCAAGGCAACTGTTGTTTTCTGTGGTGTTGCAGGAATTTGATACTACAAATGCCTCTCCCTGATTACTGCAGGAGTAGGTTATAGTGATCAACATAAAGAGGGCTGCCACATTTAGTTAAAGTAGACCCCACACAGAGTGCATGATCTTATAACATAACCAGGTGTGATGGGTATCAAAGAATGAGAGATGGTACTCTCCCAGCATTATTACTGTGCTGCACTGAGGTGCCCAAGGAAAGACTACCAGAGTCTTGTGTTTTTTTAGAGGAGTGTTTGGCATGGGACAATCCACCCATGCACTTGCAGAGAAACTTAACATTGAAGATAACCTACACATCTAAGTTTTTAATATAAATTATAATGCTCAGAGGGCTGGAGTACCTCTCCTACAAAGAGAGGTTGAGGGAACTGGGCTTATTCAGCCTGGAGAAGAGAAGGCCCTGGGGAGACCTCATTGTGATCTTCCAGTATTTAAATGAGCTTGTGAACAGAAGAGGAACAGACATTTTATGCAGTCTAATAGTGATAGGATGAGGAGGAATGGATTTAAACTAAAAGAGGGGAAATTTATGTTAGATATTAGGAGGAGATTCTTTACTCAAAGAGCAGTGAGATACTGGCATAGGCTGCCCAGAGAGGCTGTGGATACCCCATCCCTGGTGGATTTCAAGACCAGATATCATCCCCAGGTCGGATGGGGCCCTGGGCAGCCTGATCTGATGGGAGGCACCCAGCCCATGGAGGGGATTGGAACTTGATGGTCTTTAAGGTCCCTTCCAACCCAAACTGTTCTATGATTCTATGATAGTTACAATGAATGATAAGTTAAATAAAGTCTATACGTGATGCCTAATGCTCACATGTTCTCTGCTTGTCTCATTTGACTTGAATCCTATGACACAAAACAAAATCCAGTCACGGTACATGACAGAAAACCATGTTTAGGATCTTCGCACAGACCATCTCTTTGCTCCATAGCATGAAACACAAGGTGCAAGGATTTAGTTTACATTGTTATCACTAAGGTCTGTCTCAGTCGATGCATGAATTTTCAAGAGCTATTATAATGCATTTCAGCTGTCTTACTATCATTCTAGCAGTTTCAGTGCCTGTGGGAGCAATTGTTTGGAAAAGCAGAGCATAGAAAGCATTTTTGCTTTGAATACAGCAAAAAAAAAAAAAAGTGAATAACAAAAACTTCATAAACAGAATGGAGAAGCAAAGTATCAAGCAGAAGAAACAGAAAACTGGTTTGGAAATTAAGAATGAAAATCACTGAATCCCTTGACTGTACATGAGCCCTTTTTTCTTTTTTTTTCAGCAGAGTTTACCTTGATATTAAACTGTCTTCAGATCATGCATGTGAGTGTGAAATGAAGAAGAAAAAAAGTACCAAAAAAATAAACTCTCTTAATATCTACTCTTGAAATGAGCTTTTCAAATCTTCATTTTATTTCCATATGTCACTTCTCCATATGTTACTTCTAAATACCCAGAAAAGTTGGATCATTTTCAAAATCTCAGTATATAAACAGATGAAGAAAAAAAAAAAAGATGAGGAATCCAGGTAAAAGTTAATATTACACACAGTAATTTATGTTGCTATAGACTAATTTTACAACTGTACTTTTGATGATCTCACTAGAATTTAGAACTTATTTTTTTTTTTATCAATTGGCTAGTGATTTGAGGTGCTCAGAAAGGAACAAGTGCAAACCTTCCTGTCATGTCATGGGAAGAGTCTGTTCAGTTAAGTAACTCCATCATACGCATTTGTATCTGCAGACTCTAAATCCCAGTGTAAGCCTGCTAATGTGCCAGACCAAGATAATGGAATCCCTTTTACTTCAAGTGTGTAAAAGCAAGTTCTGAGTAACATACTACAACAGAAGAACAGTAGAACAAAAAAATATGTACTTTAGGAATAGAAACCAGTTCTTTTAATATTGACTCTACCTTTAAGCATCTGCTAGTGTACATACAACTGAAGTTTCTCAGAAACCAAAGTCCTGTGACTGAGTCTGAAGGTCGTCAATTTATATGATGCCCAAGTAAACTGAATGTTAATGGTCTGTTATTGACTACATACTTAGCCTGGATTAGCTCCAGAATTTCTTAACCTAATAACTGTGGTCAAAATAAAGTATGAACCCAAGACCTTAACAATACTTCATTAAGGATCCATTCCAGCTTCTACTGAAGTCAGTGACTTACTCTTAAGCTGGCTTTCAATAGTTGAGTCACATCTGAAACTATTGTATAGGATAAATACAGTAAGGAAAAAAACAAATAACTCCAAAAAAACCCCACAACCAACCAACCAACCAACCAAAAAACAAACAAACAAAAAAAAAAAACAGGATAAAAAATTACATTCATAGGGATAGGATTTTCAAACATATTTGGTAATTCATCATTATTCAGTGAAAATATTTTTATTCAAAGTGCTGTGCTAACCCAAGGATAATGCCGCTTAAGTGCACAGTTCACAGTCAGTTTCTAAAAAAACATATTTACAAAGAGAATTTGGCCCTTTTGAAATGACATAAAAAAATAGGTTTTTTTAAATCAGTGTTGTTTGTTTAATTTCTCATTAGATTGAATTAATTAATTTAATATGAATTCAAAGATAATTTTATTAACAGATTTCTTCAGCATTTTGGCTCATGAGCAACACTTGAATGCATTCTAACAAAAGCATTAGACATGTATTAGACATGTAATGACTATATATTATGAACTTAATGCAAAGTATACTAAATATAAGTGATCCAGTGCAAGGCCTGCAGTGAATGAAAGTCTCTAATCCTTAAAAGATTGGTCCAAAATATTATTCTATATATTCAATTTATTTTCTTTTCACCCAAATTTTGTATGGAAATTCATTAACAGATCTTTTCCTGTATAGCACACTTACTGTTCAGAATTGTGTATTTTATATACTCATATAAATCATGTTGCGGTTTTTGTATATGGGAAATGGATGCCGGCAAGAAAACATACATCCACAGAACTTTGTTCTCAAAGAATGTACAAATTGAATGCCATAAACATAAAATAATTAATAACAAAGGAAAACAGTGGCCTCTTTTTTCTCATCCTTCTATCAGATGCTGATAAGAGGTAGGCAATGAATTTGGAGAACAAAGGCCCATTTAGAAAATGTCTTGGTACACACAATCTTGAGATTAAAACTGGGATAAATCAATGCATGGATACAAAAGACAACTACAAAACGGTCAAGTGACCCATTTTTCTTTAAATAGAGAAAATTAGTTAATATTGGGACTTTGAAGAACTCCTGAAAATGGCCTTGTAGCATTCTATACACAGAACAACAACTCCTATTTAAGAAAGTTGCCTTTCCTAGTCTCTTGGAAGAAAATCGCACAAAATACTTTCGATTTCATTCCTGTCAGAAATATAAAATGTGTCAGTCGCAGAGGCTTGATGATGACTTCCCCAACCCTTCTGCATTATGGTAAAAAGCAAACAGTAAACTTTTTTTTTTGCTGGGAAGTATGAAAGAAAAATATCTATAGCACCATATGCCCTGGTCTGGGCAGCACTGATGATTGGTTGGGAGATGTGTGCTATGTTTATAATGTGATAACTCTTCTCCAATTTCTGTCAGCCAAAATGTTGATACTGAGAACATTTGTCCCTCTAAGTTGCAGTATCATTTGATGTTACTCCTGGGATAAAGCAGCTTAACCTCACTTTTCCTCTATGTGACTAAAGGCATAGGGTAGCCCTCTGTAAACATGGCACGATATTTGTGATTTAGGAGCTTGAAAGTATACACAGCAAATGGAACTCTGCTCTAGAATCAGTGACAATACAGTTATACCGGTGGAATGCTGCAGTTAAGGTATCAAATACAATTCAAAGGCCAGAGTTTATTGGTATATACAGCACCATACTAACATGATTGTTTCTCATCTGGTCCAAAGGATAGCTGTCTAGCAACACGCAGACTAACATTTTTTTTTTGCTGATCCCTCAGAAAACAACGAATTCACAGTTCAGACCTGTACTTTTCAATTTATGTCTAGAAACACTCTAAGTAGACTATAAAAAGAGTTAACATGGGAAACTTATTGAGAAATATACATAAACATTATGGAACCAATGCTATACCTCTTCTGATTTCCAATTACCTGAAGCATACCTTTTAAACAGTTACTAAGTGTATGAAGTAATATGTGCAACTAGCACAATATGCTTTCCATTTTATTATGCTGGTCCACGACATCAGAGGTGGATACTGGTGATATGACAGTAAAGACTGAACCTTCTGTTTAATTTTGTTTCCGTGCGACAAATGGAAGCAGAGGGGAAGTCAGATAAAGTGGCATCTGACGTGGAAATGTGAATGAAACAAAAGTGTGGAAGTGAATTCCTGCATGCAGAAAAAATTGTACGCAATGACATCCATTGATGCTTGCTGAACATTTATGGAGACTAAACGGTGGATATGAGCACAGTGAGGCAGTGGGTGGTGTGTTTCAGCAGTGAAAGACAAGCCATGTTCTGGACACCCATGCACAGCTGTCACACCACAAAATGAAGAGGGTCTCAATCAGTTCAGCTACACAAATCAGTGGATTATGAACAAAGAGCTGTGTACAGAGTTGAATATTGGCTCCTGTGTATTGGAAGTTATGGTGGCAATGCTGGGATACTGAAAAGTTTGTGCCGAATGCATCCCACAAATATTCAGGAACAGAAAGAGCACTGTATGGAAGTTTGTCAGGACCTATTGAACCAATACAAGGCTGAAAGTGGCAGTTTCCTGGATCGCACCATTACTGGTCATGAGATGTGGTGTCACTGCTATGGAGTGAAAATGGCAGTCCATTGAGTGGTGACATGTGAATTCCCCACTGAAGATAAAGTTTAAGACACAACAGTGTCTCACCAGGTTAAGTGAGCTGCACTGTTTTTTTGAGATAGGAAACTGGGGATAGGATTCTGGATTTCCTGGAATCTGGACTAACCATGAACTCTGACTGCTACATCATGGTTCCAACTATGTTGAAGGCTTGAACTTCCAAAATCAGGACAGAGAAGACAACTTTCCTCTTGCTGCATGATAACACCAGGCCTTGTATCAGTTTGACGACCATGGAGCACATGCCAGTCTTGGCTGGACTGTCTCACCACACCCACCGTATATTTCAAATTTGATGCCGTCTGACTTCCATCTGCTTGGGCCAATGAAAGATGGAGTGCAGTGGCAACATTTTTCTAGAAACAACATCATTACAGCACCAGTGAAACAGTGAGTCACCTCCATTGGAGCAGATTTTAAGCACATGTTCATTGCTGGTGAAAATGCATAGTTAATGGTGATGTTTATGTTGAAAAATAGTTTTCTAGCTTAGAATTTGCTCTATCAAGTATTGTGCTCTTTGCATCTGTTGAATTTTGCAGGGA
The DNA here is from genome assembly GCF_002078875.1 of Numida meleagris. Lineage (NCBI taxonomy): Eukaryota > Metazoa > Chordata > Aves > Galliformes > Numididae > Numida > Numida meleagris. The sequence goes on along the minus strand of NC_034409.1, from coordinate 189,054,590 downwards.
AATAAATAAGACGAATTACTTTCAGAGCAACCTATATATATTACAATATATAGAGACAGTATACAGATATATATGCATTATTCATAATTTTAATGTGTTTATATGACATAGAGAGTTTTTTTGGGAAAAAATGCCATGTTATATGCAGTCAATCTAGGAATTTCCTAACTTTCAATATATACAGCTTCATATCATTTTAGTTGGGACTCCTTTATATATATTTAATTAGTTACATATTTAAAGCAGAAAAAGAATCTTTCTATCGACATGCATAAACAGCAATTTGCACTACAGCTTGCACATAGAAACAATTGCAGAGTGTTTCCCACTTTTCACAGTCCGGATCATTCTGGGTGATAGGAAGTGTCCGCTGCATGAGAGAAGTGCAGGTTGATATTTTCTGCATCCACATCTTTTTGATCCCCTAGCTATTTCCTCATGAGAATGAAGTTATAGACATAGCTGTATCTGTTTTCCCTGTACAGCCCCTGAGTATGAATTCATGAAGTGTTCTCCATTGAGCAGACTGGCTGCTCAGATTGTTCTCTGAGGGCAGGATTTAGACTCAGCTGAACTTTTCATGCAGTGTGCAACTTATAAAGAAAGAATTGGTTTTCAAAATAAATTACATCTTTATGTTAGAAAAAACATAAATATGGTTGGCTCCTATGTGGCTTGCTTATATATTGATATGGCCTCTCTGGTTATTTCTTTTGGATTAATTGGCCCCATGTGTGTAAAATGCTGGGATAGATATTGTAAGTGAGAGGTATATTATATCTAGTATGAGACAGGAAATCTTATTATGGTGGAGGCAGAATTACATGTAAGGGTAGCCAAGAAAGCACTGCATGCAAAAGATCTATGCACAGCTCTTACCTAGTATGGGAAGTTTGATGTTTGCCCTTAGAAATATAATTTTTCTTCTCAAAAATGATGAAAAATTTTAAAACATCTGTCTTTTCCTAACAATTCATATATAAAAGTATGGGGTATGTTTACACTGTTTAATTGATTAGGACAAGAACTCTTAACTACAAGATTTATGAAATATGCCAGCCTCATGCCTAGTACATAGTAGCTGTCCCTAGATTTCCTCTGACACTTTCTTGTAGCCCTGAAATATTCTGGGAGTGCTCCTGCAGCCCGTATTCTCATAATGAACTCTTGGCCACGCATTGTGTGGCCTGAGGAGAAGGCTGGACAAGAAGACAAATCTGAACCAGCCTATGAGCTCACATTGCTAAATGTAGCAAGATCACCTTGAGATTCTTGATAGTGTGAGGGAAAGCTCCACATGATGAAGGGAGTCATATTAATGTAGACTTTTTTCTTTTTCTTTTTTATGTTAATATATTACTTTGTTCTCATATGACTTGGAATACACTATACTGCCAGTTCTTTGATGACCACAACATTTAGTTACTTCAAAGTCACTTTTAGTACCATTTTTCTTTCTCTTTCCATTTTTATTTATCCATGCTTAAATTATTGTTATTATTTTGTTTAAATTACTGTAATATGTTTCTACTACAGTTTGTCAAAAGATGGCACCTTTATCTAAAAGGGAGAAGAGGCAAGACATAAGGGAAGTTGCTTTTGAAAGATCTATCCGAAACAATGCGAGGAAGACAGAAACTTTCAACAGATATTTTTGTCCATTTTCTGTAACAAAGTAGAAAGGAAAAGCTATCTATTTGAAGAATAAGAAAGATCTCTTGATTCTGAGAATAAGCATTGCTGTGCTTAATTCATGATTCTATCAATAAAGAAATAGAGGTTTTAAAAAATTGTACTGCATATTCATAAATGAACACCTTTGTTCCTGAAGGAAAGGTTTTGTTGGCTCAGCCTGCTAGAGAGTTTTTTGAGATAATGAACCACTTTAATATTTTGTACTTCAGTTTCTCTGCAGCTTTCTGGTACTATCACAGTACATTTGTGCTTAAAAAAAAAATAAAAATAAAGAGAACTAAACTTCAGTATATTTTAGGGAATCACTACATCATGGAATAGATCAACATAGTTTATCCAATTATAATGTCAGTCTTCAAATTCACTTCTCAAAATCAAACTTTGAAAGAAGAGATTTTCTGTAAGGTGTACCAAGACTGTCCTTCTAAAGAGTTAGATTTTAGACATTTTGAGTCAACAGCCCATCAACAGAAAAAGTAAATAATTTTTCATGATGACATATGCAGGAGTTCTAAACCTTTGTAAACCAGTACAGAGAAGGGTAGATGACTGTTTTAGAGGGTTAACAGATGTGTTCCTAATCCAGTAAAATGTGTCTCTTGAGGTCCCTTCCAACCCCTGAAATTCTGTGGTTTTGTGATTCTGTGACTTCACTCTTGAAATTAACTAAAATTTATTATAAATGTGAAAAATCAGGCACTATGTGTAGATATTGGCCTTATCTTCAGTTGGCAACCTTATACTGAAACAACATATGTTTGGAAAATACATTTAACTCACCTGGTTTATACTTGTTCTCTTGGTAATTTCTTAACATCTATATGGAATTGCTCAGGTTGTATCTGCCTTTTTTGTGTCTTAACTCTCATATTGTCTTCACCAAAATACCAATTATCTTGACACCTCCACTGTCACATGCAAAGTCCAAATTCTCTTCAGATTACATAGAAGTTATTCAGGGCTTAGAGCTGAAGAAAGTTTGAGTGGAATAGAATTATTCAGTGTTGGTCATAACTAATGGAATGAAGTAGGGATTTGTTTAGTTCCGTTAATTAAAGCACACAAACAAAACCCTTTATTTGATTATTATGTCCTGTACAGAAAAATAACTGCTTGATTTGGGATTAGGAAAGATCCTGTCCTTCATCAAAATGGGTAAAATCTCGAGCAATTTTGTTGCACAGCACTTTGGAACTGCTGATCTCTTTGACATTATGAATTCCCCACTTATCTTGGATACTTTAGAGCAGGAACTTGCTTCTGCAGTTAAAAAGAATACAATGACTTACTCTTATCAGGCTTTATCTAAAAAACTGCGGTGTCTTGTACTATTTTTGGTGTCCTCTGACTAAGAAATGCTTTTCTGAAGATGTTGTATTTAGAACTGTGGAATAATAGAATAATTAAGTTTGGAGAGGAGATCTGGATGTCATTTAACATAACTCATGTTCAAATCTTTGATCATTGTCATGATAACTTAAAAAAACAAATATTCTTATAAATTTAGGTACATTCTTCAACACCTATAGCATCAGAATTGTACTCTGCACTTGAGATGAAAGAGAGTCTAGTACAATCATACTTACGCAGTCTACCTGAAAAATGACTTGTCTGTCCTAGCAACACATTTGACTTTTTCACTGTGCAATCATGTCAAAACTTAACAGACTTTCAGTGATGAACCTCTATAGCCAAAGCCTTCTCTTCTAGCTCTTTCTAATTAATGAACTCCTAGATGGCAATGGATATGTTTGAAACTTGTCTTCCAAGCTTATTTTATACTGTCACCTTGCACTTTATGAATTTCATATCATTCCTATTTTTTCTGCTCCCACAGTCACTTAATTCTTTCACCATGATATAGCTATACTTTTTTGTCCTCCAAATGATGCTTCCCAATTGTTGCTTCTATACCAAAACTATAAATGAAAACACTAAACATGACTGTTCCTAAAATTGATTTTTGAGAAATTTCAGTAACAATCACTTGTAGCCTAATACATCATTTTCAGTAGATCTTTCTGTCAACTCCCCATTTTTATAGTTTCTCTACTAAACACAATCATCTTGATCTTATACATTTCCAAATGTGTTTCCATGACAAATCTTTTCTGTATTTAGCAGTATATTTCTTTTGCTTATTAATCAATGTTCAGTAAAAGCTGTCATGATCTACACCAAAGAAGATCATATTTCATTACATCTCACTTTTTTCTATGCAATGTCAATCATTTTTCCTTATAAATGATTGAATTGGTGGCTTTATAATTTCACAGATGGAACAGCTGTAAAGAAACAAAAGTTTGTGGAGTCAATATGCAGATATTTGACATATCAGAAGTGGAACTATTGATTAAATAGAAATCTCTAGCCTAGACTAGAGAAAAGGCAATGAAGAATTTAAAAGATGCTGAGAGCATGGTTAAACTTTCTTATGCAAAACAAAACAAGAAAAGAGGTTTTGAGGCATCTTTAAATCTTTATTTGCAATATAGAATGTGAGTATTGGGGTGTATTTTGAAGAAAAAAAAAGGATAAGAACTTCAAAAAGAAGTAGCTTTCACTGCTTCCCAGTCATTTTATATTTCAGATTCAGAGCATACACTACCTTCACAACTCAATAAAATAAATATGCCAAAGTACAGTCACAGAAATATTAGAACAAAGATAAGATGTCTTCATTCTGCATTCTATTTCAGAAAACAAATTAATGTCAGATGAACAGAGTCTTTACGTTAGAAAAACGAGCAAAATGACCAGCTTTCTTTCACATTCTCGAGACCATTCATTTGTAAGCTTGACATTTTAACACTTTGCTGCAGTATATTTGACATGCTGTTAACATTCCCTGGTGAGTCTTCAAGATGAAGAGCTACAAATGTAAAAGGAAAGGAGGCACTTTAACTTGCCACATCAAAGCTCCTGTTTCCCCTGTTTTATATATTCAAGTGAATAAGAAACAGAAAACTAATCATCTAACTAATTTTCCTATTATTCTTACTGTGAAATTTTCATCATCAGAGTTTTAGTTTATTGAAAAGAATCTTTAGTCTTGGAAGCTTAGATGTTTAACTTTAAGCTGCCCAAAAGTTCCAGCTGAGCCAACAGAACTACTCACAATAGCTCAGATTAAGTGAATGTGTGTGGGTTGGTTTTTTTTTTTTGTTGTTTTTTTTTTGTGAGTTCCAATGCAGAAAGGTGCTAAAATGTCTTTTGCATAGAATTTCTGTTCAAATTTCAGCAACATATCTCATGCTGTTTGCTGTATCTATATGCTACCCCAAATGACCTACATACATAACTGATATACCTCAAAATGCAATTCACATATTTTCCTCCAAAAGACTCCAATCTCTGATTAATATTGTGCTTTGCTATCTAAGTAGTCACTATCTGAATCTCATTCTGGTTCAGTACAATGAAAGAATACAAAATGTAAATCATATTAGATCAGAAAGCAAATCTATAGCCCAAGAACAAAAGTATACCTACTGACACACTGGAGTGTTAGAGTGTAGGTTACACTTGAGTAGTTGAATATACAGATATCATATTAGCTTTCCCACTATTAAGCTCACATGAAGAAAAGCCCTGGAAAGTGAACTGAGATTGCTTTTTGAACTTGAAGAACTTTTCCTACCTATGTTATCCCCCAAACAAACCTTCCTCTACATCACCTACTTTGCATGCAGTCCTAATTATTCTTTTTCTTTGACCACTGAGAGGGCAGTAGGTGCCTCTCACATCCCTTTCTGTTAAAGCAGTATGTTTTGCTTCACTTCTCATGGAAAGAAAGAGGGAGAGAGAGAGAGAGACAATTTCAATGAGATAATGTGTTTGACCTCTCTGTTAATATTCAAAATGCTGGTCGGGAAGGTCAGGAGCAAACATCAGCTTCCTTTCACACCTCTTAGCTCATTCCACAAATTAATAACATCATACTGGGAGCAGTCTAGACCATGAGTAATGAATGTTAGCCATAGTTCCTGCTGGCTGCTTCCGAGGATGCATTTATTTTTCTCATTATCTTACACACAATCTCCCAGCTATTGTCTGCTACCCTTGCTCACTCAGGAAACCTCAGAAAGTGCTAAAGATGTCAAGAAGCAATAAGCCTCATTTATTTTTATGGCCTTCATCAGCACTTTCTTTTTTGCTTAAAGGCCTATAATAGAATCCACTGATTAGAATCAGTACCATATCAGAATATAGATATGATAGCCCTTTTCTGAAGGTGAATGGGCTACTGAAGGACACTTTCTCCATTTGATACTTCTAGAGGATACTGAAGCAAAACAAAGTTGTTTATTAATATTATTTATTTATTTTTATTTTCCCTTCATGCTACTTTCCTAGACACTGGGAAATTGATTAAATAAAAACTTAAGAAAGATGGTCTTAAAAAAAAAATTAATTGAAAGAAAATTGTTCAACTGGCAAAATACCACAAGATAAGGAGTCAGATTTAGCAGTCATTAATAAGATTGCACAAATTATCAAAGACACTTCTATTTGTTAAGGGCCATATTTAAAAATAATGAACTCCTATTACTTAGATTTATTTTCAGCTGAATTCCATACACATGAGGGTTAAAAGTAAATTACATAGTATAATAATTGTTCTCTTCCCTGCACAGTTCTAATCTGAAAAATGTCCAGTTTTCAGTCCCCAGGCATATAAATCCCACAGAAGCATTTGGAAAAGTAAGAGTTAGTTTCTTCTTAGTCCACATCTATTCTCCATATACAGTCATATCAGGTAAAGACTATAGCAGACTTCTAGACCAGTTATAGCCGACAGTTTCAGATTAATACCAACTTACCAGTAAATTTTACACTTAAATTATTAGCACTGCCCGCATAATAGTGTACTAAAACTATTATCTCTCACTGAAATGAAAAAATCTGGCAATCTGTTTAGGTATGCCACTTTCATTTCATGTGTACAACACTGCACAGTATATTTTTGCAGTCACAAAATGTCATTTTGTCTGGGTGATCATGATAAGGGGAAGAGTTGCTGTAGAAGAATAATGACACATCAGTCTACTCTGATGTGAACTGATTTATTATGCTTTTGGAGACATAGCTTCACATTAAGACTAAGATTCCAAAATTGCACAGAACTCATATTCACAGAAGCAAAAACTAGCATGCACGTATTCTATATCCAGTACACTGTAAAAGAGAGAAGAAGAATGTGTTACTGCACTCAGAGTAATGGGTGCGAGTTTTCACACAAATAGAGCTAGTAGTTATGAAAACAAAGAGAAAAAACAATTCTCGATGCCAGAGGTATTTTTTAAAAAGCAGGGTATCATCCGGGTTTGCTGTCCTACAATTAAGTTTTAGCTGTAATAGGCTTTCATAATTTTTCCCTTTTCTGTATAGGTAGCCAGATTTTCCCTTTTGTGTGTAATGGGATATGCATTACTAATTACATGCATGGACTAATCTATAAAAAATAAGTAAAGTAATATATAAAAAGTTACAATTGTGCTTTGTTGAAACAGTAAAGAATAAAAATGAACCCACTAAATGCAATCACTCTTCATGAAATTTGGAACAAAGAAGCTGTACCCAGCATAGTAGCACAAGGGTAATAATTGCTCTCAAAGCCTTGCTTATGCTCCATGAAAGTTTTCACAAAGGGACACAGAATATTCAGTCTCAGCTAATGGAAATGGCCAAATGCATATGATTTCCTGTTTCCAAGGAAGCAGCGCATAAAGAACTCTGCCCACATCCCCGGCATAAAGATAAGAAGATCAGAGGAAATAGGACTCAAAGCATCACGTTTGAATAGATATGCAAGAACAAATGGAAACGTACATGCTTGCATGTGCATGCACAGAGACCATTACTGTGCTTAGAGAAGGATGAAGTACAGTTCATCATTGTAGGAGGATAGGTTTGCAAGAGTTACAATCTATGACAAATCTGAGCCAACAAGGGATTAAATGTCCCTCTGTACTCGGCACAGGTGAGGCCACACCTCGAGTGCTGTGTTCAGTTTTGGGCCCCTCGCTACAAGAAAGACATCGAGGTCCTGGAACGTGTTCAGAGAAGGGCAACAAATCTGTGAAGGGTCTGGAGCAGAAGCCTAATAAAGAGTGTCTGAAGGAACTGGGATTGTTCAGTCTAGAGAAGAGGATTCTCAGGGGAGACCTTATCTCCCTCTACAACTGCCTGAAAGGAGGTTGTGGTGAGGTTTGGTCTCTTCTCCCAGATAACAGCAATAGGACAATGGCCTTAAGTTGTGCCAAGGCAGATTAAAGTTGTATATTAGGTAAAATTTCTTTTCAGATAGAGTGACAATGCATTGGAACAAGCTGCCCGGTGAGATGACGGAGTCACTGTCCCTGCAGGTGTCCCAGAAACATAGCAATGTGGTACTGAGGGACATGGTTTAATGGGCATGGTGGTGATGGGTTCATGGTTGGACTGGATGATCTTAGAATTTTTTTCCAATTTCTATAATTCTATGCTTCTGTGAAAATTTCCGTGTAGCCACACTACTGTGCTATGCTTCTAGAAATAGTTTCTAGTTTCTTCCCTATGAGAGCTATGTCCCTTAGGTCTGTTATGCACTCTTTTCTCAGTTGACTGCCTCTTCTGGCCTTTTATTCTGCTTTTTGGTATTGACTAGATGCAGTATACCTCTGTAGACGCTCTCCTACATGACTGAAGTTCATTTCTAGAGAGTAGTTATTTCTCCAATTCCTCTTTCCTTCCCAGCCTTACAGATGTAGTGCTGACTGCTTGGAAACTGCAGATCATGTTCTTTCCCGGTTCATTAGTAGAGCCAAGAGTGTCTTGAGAGCAACCTCAAAGCATTTCTCCAAAGACTGACTGCACAGTGTAACCTGCTGGAACAACGAATTCAACCTTATTACATACATCTAGTAGGTTTGGGGGAATTTTATGAGAGAAACAAGCCCTTGAAATTGCCCCCTGCTCTATTACATACATGGTCACGCTAATAAGTGCTCTGTCATTGTAGCCAATCTGCTTCAGTTCACAGCAAAATCTAAATGCAGACTTTGAGTGCTAGAACCACTCACCTTTCCTGAATGAGCTACAGGCCATTAGCTGGCAGCACTGAGAGACTCATAAACATCCTACATGGATGAACTGCTTAACAGAAACAAAAAGCTGAACTTCCAGAATGAGATATTATTTTACTAAAAAAAAAAAAAACACAAGCGTTGCAGTGTGATGCATTGTGATAGTGCTAAAGAAAAAATACTTTGAACATTTTTGCTAGGAAGTTTTCTCATTTGGAGGGAGGGATTTTATCTATGATTTTCACAGAATTTGCAGAGCTTAAATAGAACTTTTACAGGTCAGGGATATAAAATGTATCAACCTTTTACTTCCCGGTCAGGAAAACTGGAAACAAGTGAAATTTCTTACTGTCACGAAATTGATTTCAATGACTAAATATAGAAAACATACCATCATAACTCACTACTCCTACCTAGAGGATATTTTCCCAGGCAGGAAGACAGACAGACAGATAACAAGATAGCTTTCTTAAGACACTGAAATTATTAATAAACTGAAATATGATTGATTCCAACATCATTAAATTTTGTAATAGAAAAGCTAGATATTCCCAATCTGTGGGGACATGTTTTTGAAGGAAAAATTAATAATGAAGGTATGAGATCCAGAAGCAGTGACTTTTCAAAAAACTGTCCAGAAGACCAAGACTGCGTGTAAATCACCTGAAAACAGAGAGTGCTACAACTGATGTCAGACACCTCTTTCACATTCAGAATCATTAATCTCTTGGTCATGACAAATCTTTCTAGTAGAAAGGAATAAATTCAATATAATAAGTTTTAAAGTAACGAATTCTTGCCTGTGAAGCGTTTTAATGACTCTCCCTGTCAGGATTCAGATTTTATTATTAACTCTACAGAATGGCAGCAGCCTGAAGAGATACAGTTACAAATCAATTTTGCTGCTTCTTCATAACAAGTCACTAATTGACCTCAATTTCTGATGGAGTCACACATTTCCTCCCATACTTTACTTTAATGATGTGAGTATGAAAGGATTTAGCGACCAGTCATAAAGGAATTTATTTTAAGTCTGTGTTGCCTTGCATAGGCTTTTAATGGAAAAAATACAAATCTTTTGAAAGCAATAACTTTAATGGTTGGGCTGTATTTTTGATATCCTTTAATAGATAAGACAATCATCATTTTGTTAATGTAAGTGTTTGATTTATCTAAGAAAGAATTACAGTAAAGTACAAAAATCCAGATTCCCCATACAACACTAATGATTACAGACTCTATAAGATTTTATTCATGGGGCCTTAAAATATAGTGTTAAAATGTTTTTACAAAACAGTGTCTAGTAAACCCTGTGTAATAACAAAGTACCTCCTTAAGAAAAGCTGTGGATCCCCCACCCCTGGAGGTGCTCAAGGCCAGGTTGGATGGGGCCCTGCGCAGCCTGATCTGATGCAACTGAATTGTGTTATGAGACTGGAGATTCAGTATCCTTGCAAGTAGTTGCTTATGCACTTGCTATGCATTGTGCCTTATAATGAAAGCTAGAAAAGCAAAATTGCTCAAAGTACTGGCATTTAAGCCTAATTTCTGCACATATATTAATCCAGTGATGAACTTCTAGAGCTGATCATTTCTTACTTCTATAGTAGGAAAGATCATCTTCATAGATATAGCAATTCTCAACACTGCGCTACATAATGCTACATGTATCATAATGATCACAGAATCATTGAATCATTAAGGTTGGAAAAGACCATTTAAATCGTCTAGTCCAGCTGTCAAACCATCACTACCATGCCCACTAAAGCAAGATATATGTCTAATCCGTCAAATTTAAGCAGTTACTGCTGTAACTCAATTGCTACCATGCAAGTGTAATGAGGAATACCTGATCCCTACAAGGAAAGAAGAAATGTTACAGGCCATGAAATGGTTCCAAAGCCAAATGCAAATATAAAAAGACATCTTTAGAAAACAATATTAACCCCTTCTCATACTGACAACAAAGCATACACAAATAAACAGCACAATATTGATTCACATAAAAATTCGGAGAGTGGTCTTTTGGTCAACTCTACTTGCCACAGTCCTTTCTGTCTGCTTTTCCTGTATTTGCCCACCATGCTTTAACTCTATTTTCAGTGACAGCAGTAGATGGTGGAGATGGAAGTAAATTAGATTCCTTACTTCACTTAAGTGTATAATATTGCAGTGATTATAGAATCACAGAATCACAGAATCACCTTCATTGGAAAGGACATTGAAAGGTCATCTAGTCCAACTCTCCTGCAGTGAATGGGGACACCTACAGTTCCATCGGGTTGCTAGTACAAAGCTTTCTGATACCTGTCCTTTTCTAAAGAATAAATAAAATAGAGTAAAATAAAATGTAAAGCCAACAAACCAACAAAGTAATAAAAAACAACCAACAAATAATCAAAGAGGCATGAACAATTCCTAATAGACTGTGAATACAGTACCCTAGCAAAAAAAAAAAAAAAAAGGGGGAAATTGAATGTAAAAAGGGAAAGGGAAAAGATTTTCTTTATCTTTTATTTTCCCTTTCCCTTTTTATATTCAATTTAAAACAGTAGTTGTTTGTGTGAGGACTTCTAGTCCTAAATTAATACAGGCTGCTATGAAATAATGCAACAGCTGTAGCAGAGGAAGATGGGGAAAAGCTGAGAAGGGCCACTGGAGAAAAAGAAGAAAGAAATATGAAAGCTTTCTGATTTTAAAGAATCCATTGCGAGTAAAAATCCCACTCACGAAAAATTATTGGACCTTTTTCACATAAATGCTTCTATATTTTACAGGAGAGAGCATGGAAAAAAACAGTTTTCTCGCAAGTAGTAAACCTCTTTCACTTTTTTTTTTTTATGATACTGTGTCAAAGGATACACCACATACTGATGGGAAAACAGCAAAAATATATATGTTCCTGGTTCTCATGGCCACTGAAGTTTAGCAAAGTGAAGGAATAGTCATGATTTACCCCAGTACATGCAAAGTAATGTCAAGAGCTTGCTGGTGCTTTGTCTTGTAATCACGCTTTCAGTAAGATATCATCAGACAGCACTTCTGTGCTGGGTGGGTGCTGTAGCACTGGCACAGGGACCCAGAGAGGATTTGGGATCTCCTCCTTTGAGGTGTCCAAAAGCCCCTGGACATGGCGCTGGGCACCCTGCTGGGGCAGGTTTGGAGCAGAGGGACGCAGAGGTACCTCCAGCCTCAGATATTCTGTGATTGTGTGAAAATATTTAAACAGAGTAAGTGTTTGCAACTAGTTGCATTAAACTCTAGCTTAGACTAATTACACACCATACAACACTAGCCATTAAAAACACTGAAAGGTAAAAAGATCCCAAATTGCTCCCATTCTGAAGCAACACTTAAGTTCTGCCTTCACTGGAATTTAAAACTTTTTTGACATGCTGCAACTCTACTGAAAGCAGTAGAGTAATCAAACTCTACGAAGAACAGAAGGACCATAGTGTGCCATTTCACAGCTTTAAGTATCTTCTAAAGATACATCAAGGGCCTACAATTAACCTGAAGTGCAGTCAGTAAGACTAATAGGGAATAATTACATTAACTATACATTCATACTCATACATCCACAGATCTACATTGCTGCATGCTTTCCAGGTTGGTTTTTATTCTGTAGAGGTAATGTGACTTTCTCTTTGTCTATCAACATTCCCTTACAGAGAATAAGACAAAATAGAGTATTTAAACCACAGTGTGTCAAACGCTCAGTGGGCATGGTGGTGATGAATAGATGGTTGGACTAGATGATCTTGTTAGTCTTTTCCAACCTTAATGATTCCATGATTCTATAATTCTATAATTCTATACTTGTTTAAATGTGTTTGTGTATGTGTACATGTATTCAAAATCAAGTAGGGCAAACCTAATTTGAGCCATTCTTGCGTACTAGATCTTTAACAGGAATATTTTACTATATCATGCAAAAAAGATGTAGTTTGTATTTTATCCACACTCCATTTTTTCTACTTTCTCATATTAAAAAATATATTAAAATGTTTAAATTGCAAAATCAAATCACAGAAATTTAATATAGTAAACTTCAGCTCAGCTTCCATAAGAATGTGCATTTTCATGATCTCAAGTTGCATGTTTAGAGATTTTTTTTCCCCTAGGTCTCTGCCTCATTTAATTAACAGTTTTCCCCAGTTTGTCAGTGTATCTTATTTTGTATATGTGCCAGACATTATTTAACAGGAACAATGTAAATCTTGCAGTAGTTCAGCATCATTAATTTCTTAATGGCTTCAGGGATGGATGAAAAGCAATGGGAGAAAACAGTGGTATAGGCAGAGTAATGCTGGCAAAGCAATGGAGATACAGAAGTGTTCTGATGAGAGCATGAGGGCATGGGGAGCAGATTCCGGCTGAAGCAGAGAGTAACAGGGAAAACATCTCCTAAAAATAATCAGGTGGAGAAGGTCGTTGCTGACTCTGTGTTCAAAGATGGTTTGAGACCTTGAGAGTTCATACACAAATTCATGAAGATGATTTCCCTTTGAGCAATGTTGATGTGCCTACACTTGCATACAAATAGGTATTCACACAAAGATGCAAAGCATATTCTATGTATTTATTTTAGAGTATGATTTCAGAACTTGTGGCTTTTATATATTTGGCTCACGATTTTTGGATACACTGAAGTTACTTGCTGTGAGGTGTGTGTTTTCTGTTCAGACCTGATCAGATGACAGATTGACTTCAGCAATTTCAGAAACACTGGAATTATCCAGAAGTTGAGGTTCTAGCAGAAAAAAAATCATACATTCCCTTGAGAAGAGAAGGCTCCAGGGAGACCTCATTGTGGCCTTCCAATACCCAAAGAGAGCGTATAAACAGGAGGGGGTATGACTGTTTACATGGGTGGATAGTGATAGGACAAGGGGGAATGGTTTTAAACTAAGACAGGGGAGGTTTAGTTAGATGTTAGGAGGAAGTTTTTCACTCAGAGGGTGGTGACGCCCTGGAACAGGTTGCCCAAGGAGGTTGTGGATGCCCCATCCCTGGAGGCGTTCAAGGCCAGGCTGGACATGGCTCTGGGCAGCCTGGTCTAGTGGTTGGTGACCCTGCACTCAGGAGGCGGGTTGAAACTTGATGATCTTTAAGGTCCTTTTCAAGCCAGGCCATTCTATGATTCCATGATTCTATGATTCTGTGAAGTACTACTGTTCTCAGATATTTAAGGCACATTAATACTAACCAAAAAAAGTTATGTCAAGCACAGCTGGACATATTTAAATTAAATGTGAGTTTTTACCTATAAATTATAATCTCAAGTAAAATACTTTCTAAAGTGGTTTTAATATTTCATTAATTATATGATGAACTAAATAATCTTTTTTTGTTCCCCCTAATACTATATTCCAAAATGGTTTGCAAATATTTAGAGATATTAGTTAATAGGTTTTTTTGTTTTATTTTATGTTTTGTTTGTTTTACTTTCTGTTTTGTTTTTTGTTTTTTTTTTAAATGTGGCTAGTCCTCAAGTGCCCTTCTGTGGTATATTCATTCATATATATCATGTCTGTAGCATCTCCACTGATAGAGCACTTCTCAAGTTAGATATTTCATAAACAAATAAACTACAACAACAAGAAAACATCTCCCCCAAAAATCCACTATAAAATGTAATTTAAGAGGATAATGTAAGACGTATGCATAGCCTTGTAAACAAATTTCTGGTGATTTGGAGCTGATGATGAATCTGCCCAAATCTGTCAGCACAATGGTTGGGAATTACCTGAGTTTTAGAATCTATGACACCTTGTAGCCTTCCTTCACAAACAGGGCAGTGAAATGGGCACTTACAAGGCACGTTTCACCTGCCTCCTGCAGATGGCTACACTTGGATGAGCTGGAGCATGTGTTACAATTTTTCTCCACAGATGAAAATGAGGCTCCTGGGAGACTTGATGTGATGTAGACATCTACATCATGGCTAGATAATAAGAATTTCATCAATTATCCCAAGAGTACTTTTGGATCTCTAAAATTTCTTGTCTGTAAAACAAAACAAAACAAACAAAAATGCCTACTCTCAAAAATGTAAACATAAAAATAATTAAAATAAAAAATTATAATGCTGTTTCCTAGCTACAGGAAATTGGAAAAATCTCGAGTGTAACTTTTGATTTTCAGGTGCAACTTGTGCAAGGAATTCTGAATGAATGAATCATCTGCCAGCATGTACAGGAGAAATTTAGATTGGAAAGATCAGCTTATTTACCACCAGTATTTAAAAGGCAGTACTGTGTGTTTGGATCCAAACTAAGCTACACTAATCATTAAACCTTTCTGCAAAACCTCTGGGTGTAGACAACAGATATGAACCATGGGGTAGTGAGCCATTCAGACCAGTCATGCAGTAGCCCCATGCAGGGGGGAGAGGGAAGGGAAGGGAAGGGAAGGGAAGGGAAGGGAAGGGAA
>NC_034409.1:189014415-189039196 GCF_002078875.1 Numida meleagris | reverse complement strand
AGGGAAGGGAAGGGAAGGGAAGGGAAGGGAAGGGAAGGGAAGGGAAGGGAAGGGAATACTGGCCACACATTTTACAACTTCCTATTTTAGTTGAAGCCAGGACACAATACATGGATGGCCTCATGTGTATTAACAGAAGTGAATATGATTGGATTTCTCCTGCAAAGAAACTCAACAGACACATTGCATGTCTACTTGGGTACATTGGATGTCTGGGAACATACCTGGTACTGAGGATAGCTGACATAGGAACCCAGATTTTCCTAAGGTTGTAAAATCTCAGCCCTAAGAGACTCTGCATAGAAAGTGCCTCCTGGGGAAGGTCCCTGGAAGTATCCTGATTCCAAACTGAGCTCAGTTTGGGAGAGTGTGAGCTGACAGGGCCAATAAACCTGTGAGGAACTGCTCAAGCAATTTCACAGCCCACACAGTCACATTTCAGTGTCTGGCCGTGTTTTCTAGAGCTATTTAATTTACTGCCATAGATATAGCCAGATCATCTTTCATCCTAAATGGTGAATCAATCTTCCCTCATTCCTGTCACACAGAGAGAGGAGGTGAGAGGATATGTTCTTTGTGAAGTGTAATAGCCACAAAAAGGAAGAGCCCTCGCCAGGACTTTCTGCAATAGAAGCTTTACTAAAGGGAATAATCAACATTGTCGTAATGTTTCCTGCTCAGTCTGATTAGGAAAATACAATGTGATATCTTGCAGACACCAATATTACAGAACACCTTGGCAGACTGTAGCATGCTTTCATATAAAATTGTGTTATGCTAAATGCATAGATCAGTTCTACATTACTCTAAGAGAACAGATTTTAATGGCAACTCCAAGAATAATCCATTCTAAAAGTAATATAGAGTATCAAAGACCTACAGGGTCTCATATAGATATAACAATCACTGTCATAGTATGTTCACCCACCACAATCATGCTTGTCACAGAGAAGGGAAGAAAAATATTTTCTATAGAACTGTGAGGGGGTTAAAAGAATGGCAGTTTATAAAACAAAGAAGCGGGAAAATATCTCCAGGAAGACTTCTCTGTCACCTTCCAATACTTAAAAGGGGTTTAAAAACAGGAGGGAGATTGAAGTTTTTACATGGTCTGGTATTGATTGAACAAGGGGAAGTGGCTTTAAAGTAAAAAAGGGGAATTTCAGATTAGATGTTACTCAGAGGGCAGGGAGGCCCTGGCACAGGCTGCCCGGAGAAGCTATGGGTGCCCCATCCCTGGAGGTGCTCAAGGCCAGGTTGGATGGGGCCATGGGCAGCCTGAGCTGGTGGGTGGCAGCCAGCCCATGACTGGGGGGACTGGAATGTTCTTTAAGGTCTCTTCCAATCCAAGCCATACTATGATTCTATGAAAATCACAAAAGTGAAGCACTTCTGACTTCAATATATAAGAGAATTTCAGCACAAATGTATAAGCTGGTTGTACCTCCAGTAACGACATCAGAAGCAGATAACTGTTTTTTTTGGTTGGCTTACTTAGAAAAAAACAAACAACTGTAAACTTATTTGATATGCATAAAGTATTCCTAAACTTATCTGGTTATTTCTTAAAAAGTTGAGTTCTCTCCAGACCTCCTGTGGGCCTGATCAGTTTTCATCCATCATGTTTCTCTGTTGAAGTTTTGTTTGGTAATGCTTTTTTATGTGTGTGTGCAAATGGAGAATAAAATATTTTAGATAATTCTCATTAATTTCTGACTATTTGTATGAAAACAGACTGTAAAAGAATGAGAGCTGATTTCTATCTTTTTAGACAATAGCCATCTTAAATCAAAATCCAAGAATTGCTGTATTGTCTCTGCAAGAAACTGAAATTTTAAAATATAATTAACATTTGAAACAAAACAAAAACAAAACATCAGATGATGCATTGCACTGCATCATCTGTTCCATCTCCATGTCTGAAAACAATGATTGTAATTCTGCAGAGATCCAATTCTGGAAGACTAATCTCTTTCCCCTCTCTTCCTGCCTTTTAAAATGTAGTTATGGAATTAAATGCTGAAATTATGGAAAGAAATATAGGAAGTGATCAAAAGCAGTTGGTTGATGGATATTTGAACATCTCAAACAAATTAGTGTTTGGTGAGTGATCTGATTATATCCAGGTGTGTTATATTCTTGCCAAGCAGCACTGGTTTATTTCAATGTGGATAATAAAATATCAGACTGTTTTTGTATAAAAGGACTAACCTATCACAAAAGGCATCTTAATTCTATTTATTCTGCTGAGATAGAAAACTTTATTGGAAAGTGCAGAGGGAAAGTAAGTATGCGAAGGTCTTGCTCTGAGCTGTGATGCTTGGAAGTGTTCCTCACATCCTAGGCTGCATATACAGCTGGTCACCTCCAGCTGGTGCGCTGAATCTGGGGTAATGAAGGTTTTCTCCTTCCCACCAGCTTACCATGAGAATACAGTTTGGGCACATGAGACATGCAGGAGTAGAAAGCGCACCAAGGAAGTTCCTTAGCTGAGTGACTGAGGCCAACACCAAATACATCTCCCCAGCGTTGCCATATATGTTTGAGTGTCTTTGAGTGTCCTTTCTTCCCCAGATAACCATTGTAATTATTTCACCCTGATCACTTCACTCTCTGAGACTCCTTGCTGATGAACACTGATATGAGAACCCAGTAATGGATTGGAATATCTCATCTCCTCCATCGTTAGACAACCTTGTACTTCAACATGTAAGTGTTTGTCTGACATCGGTCTGGACCTCTAGAACAAGTGATTAAATATTTTGGTAATTTTTTTTTTCCTTCTCTTTAACATGCTATCCTAATTAGTTTCCTAAATCTTTAAAAACAGTGACTTTGTCTTTGCAGACTCTTTGGACATTAAAATGGTAAAAGAACAGTTCAGGCTACCAAGAACTCAAAAAATATTTTCATTCATATATAGAACAAGTTTACCCATCAAAGTAAAAGCAAAGAGGCTGCTCCCTAACTGAGCTATTCCTAGAACAGAAGCGATATGTTCCTAACAAAAGTCAAGGTTCTGATGAAGACCAAGAGACATTAGCTCAAACCAAATGAAATGAGACACTGTGGTTTTACAGGCTATGGCTCCAGAAAACCTCAATATTGAAGTTTAAGTACTTTTTGCTTACTTTTTCAAATTTGTGACAGGGAACAAAGACTTTTGATGCATAATGTGCATAAAAGACAAGAAAAGGATAAATAAGGCATATTACTTTATTTCTGTAATAGTTTGCTCTGACTGCTAAGGATGACTACCCTTATAAAATTCAGCAATATAAGCTTTGTAGCAATCTCTAAAATTCTTTATTGTTTTAACTTTTCCAGTACTAACAAAGGAGGAAATATTCCAACTAAAATTTTTTAATAGCTACATTTTTGTAGGTGTCTCTTTAGAGCGTATTACTACAGCATGTCAGCTACAGGCAGGCCTCATTACCCAGGAGTGCAAGAAATAACTTAAATGGCAACTTCCACGTCTGAAACATCTTACTGTTTGAATTGCAGGCATACAGGAAAGTACTGAGATTCTGCAGTCTCCTGGTGACTTAGCATAGTTTCAGCCCCCACTGCAAGGGTGAGCATTAGCCAGATCTGGACACGATATATTTGACAGATCTGTGTGGCAATCTGAGCTGCTTTGCAGAAACTCCCTGCTGTTCTATGGATAATTTTCAGTGCTGTCAGTTGGTATCCTCATTTGTATTACTCACAGATGTTCCTGAAAAGTCACGTATCCTGGGACCTTTTCCGTAACACAGGATGTGAAACGAATGTTCTGTAATTTTAAATTAAACATCTGCAGATTTTCTGCATTATTGAGATTTCAAGAAATCCTGCTTCAATTTACAAGTTAATTCAGTTTAGTACATTCAAATTCTATGGGAGTATTAGAGATCTTTATATCTTACAAGAACATAAAATACTACAATTCAAGTGGAACACACAACTCGTCTCTTACCATACTGAAGAATATCTGGAATAGCATGAGAGAAATAAAAATAATTTCAATGTAATTCTAGTAAAAGTAGCAAAAAACCAGCTCTGTAGTTTTCAGTTTACCACATAGGTTTGTTAGCCTTATTTTTTTGTTGTCTGTGTAGCAAATGCTAATGTTTAAATTTCTTAGCCTCTCTTGATTAGAAGTAATGCAGATTCTATATCATTATATAGTAAACATATATAAATTCATATTTACCGTATGGTTTGAAGTCATTAAAGTCAATATATTTGTGTCAAAGTCTCTGGAGAAAGGACTCATTACAATCCATATATTTTATCTTAAATTTCTGTGGATTTTAAAGACAAATCCTCAGAAATTTCCACATTTTCCTTCTAGATTCCCTGCTTATGTTTATGTATTCAGACTAGGCCTAGAGATTTCTTTTTAATAGTTCAATAAGTTCCCAATGTTCAGAAATATGTTGAAATGGAGCTTATAACTTGTATTATTCATAGTATTTGTAGTTATGCACAATACTTTGCAAACTAAAACTCGAGGCACATTTTGTTATGCTAAAAAAAGCCCTGGTGACTGTCCTAATTTGACTATAGGTGTAAGAACCACTCATTAAAATCTAATGTCAGACTCAAAGCTAGCACAAACTTTCATTATGCAAACATGAAATCGACTGGAAGGGCTAATGAGGGTAGAAAGATACCCTAGATATCGATAGAAAACAATCTACTTCTAACAAAGACTTTCTACTGGGAATTTCCCCCAGCTACAATAAAGATTTTGTTTACTAATTTCCCAGTTCTTGTTAGATGGAAGAATCATGAAACTACATTGAAAATAATATGATGAATCTCAGAAATAACTTATTTTTTTAATTTAATGGTATACTTGACTCAATGATTGCTATTGTCCTTGTTCTTCTTAAATTGAACACACTAATTTAACCAGTATTTTAGCATATTGTAAAATCAGAGTAAAGGAAATTGACTGATGAATTTAATGCTCCAATGCTCCTTTTGTACAATTGATTCACATTCCACCTATTTCAGACTTCTACTTTCTTTAAAATTAAATTCAGATGCATAATTTAAAGAGGCACCAAGGGGAAAAAAAAAAAAAAAAAGTAGTAGGGAGACTTATGGGTGGTGTCCCAACCTCTGTTTGTAGGCAGCTGATGATATGAAGCTAATTGTCTCACCATAAAATTATCCTTTTTTTTTTTTTAAATCAATAAGAGAATATAGCCAAGTAATGTAGTAAGGACCTGTGGAGAGTGGAGATCACATTGTTCATCTTTTCATTTTAAGAATATTTTTATTATACTTAAACAGTCTCCAAGAGATGTTTACCTAAACTGTTCTTTATCATCCAGAGTTAAAAGCTTCCAAAACCTACTTCGATATTCTGGTGATGATGGTAGTTATTGTCTATTTGCAAAAATGATTTGAAAGCTACTACTGAAAAGAGTTATGTAATCATACGTGCCACTGTAAAGTTTATGTCATAAATTTTATATTATAAAATAATATAAAAATAATAAGAATAGATGGACTCTGGAAAAAGCAGACTTTGGAAGAGAAACCTATAGTAACTCTTGTCAGCTGCAGACTATTATTTTGTTTTTATTCTTCCTCAGTTACCAGAAAAAAAAAAAAAAAAAAAAAAGGAAAAAAATACAAATTAAGGGACACCAGGATTTTCAGGGTAACATCAGTTTATTCGGCTACACTTTGTGATCTTGGCAATAAGGCATCACTAATTCACATCTGTTCAGGCGAACAGTCTAATGATGATGGAAATGCTTTGCTCGCGTCTCTCTTTGATATTTGCCTTGGGAATGTGAGAATACATTTACATATGCTAAGAGGATCACAACCAGAATAAAGAATATTTTTCCAATAAGAAAAGTTGTGAAATAAAGCTGAGTACTGGGAAAGTGTTTCTTTGCCATGATATCAATTCAACATGCTTTTAAAGAAAAGGCATACAGCAAGTGCTCGCGTTACCATACTATCATATTTAATCTGAAACTTTATTCGGATTTAGTGTAAATGAGCTTGCTAATGAGATATGGAGCTGTTGAAGTGGGTCCTGGAGCTGTTGCAGGGCCACAGAGATGCTCAGAGGGCTGGAGCACCTCTCTTATTAAAAAACACTGAGGGAATCGGGCTTGTTCATCTTGTTCAGGAATTGGAGAAGAGAAGGATCTGGGGATACCTCACTGCAACTTTCCAGTAGTTGAAGGGAGATTACAAATAGGAGGGAGAACAAATATTTACAAGGTCTGATAGTGATAGGACAAAGCTAATGATTTTAAACTAAAAGGCAAAAATTTAGGCTAGATATTAGGAAGAAATTTTTTACTAAGAGGGTGATGAGGCCGTGGCACAGGCTGCCCAGGGAAGCTGTGGATGCCCCATCCCTGGAGGCGCTCAAGGTCAGGTTGGATGGGTCTCCGGGCAGCCTGATCAAGGCGGGTAATGTTGCCTATGGAAGGGGGTTCAACTGGTTGATATTCAAGGTCCCTTCTAACTCAAGCAATTCTATAATTCTATGATATGGCATAAGCTTCATCTACTGAGAGATAAAAATGAATCCAAGAATGGTCACATACCTTTCAACTATTGCTGTAAGAGGCTGTAATTCAGGAAGCATTATACTTCGTCAAAGCCATCATGAAAAATTAACCTGAGCTTTTAAAGAAGATTTGAGACAATCAAATATAAAACAGAAAAATAAAATACATAAATATTGCTTTCTTCGCAATCATTATTATAATCTTTTTATTTTAAAAAATGCTATTTTCAAAAATAGTGACAATTTTCATTGTTTTTGCTAACACATCTGAATACTGTGAAAAACAAGCAGCCTGAGACACAAAACTGAAAGCCAAGACTGCGCGATCCTTCTAGTATCTCATTGTTTGTAGCTTTTTTGTAAGTAACAGCTTGATGAACATTTTAACACTATTTGGTGGCATGGAAGAACTAAACTAAAATCATTTTCCGATGCACAAGAGTCTACTTTCTTCTCTCTAATTACAGAAACTTTATTATGAATCTCTGCTGAATCAATATAAAAGTACACCCTTACGTGTTATTATGTGCCAGCTTTTCCCATAAACTAGAATTTAACTCTCAGTTAAGTATTTAAGCATATATAACTTTAAGGAAGAGTAGTACCACTGACTACATAGCACAAGGTGAGCTAATCAATTTTAAATATTAACTAAAATCTCTCCTGAAATGATAATAATAGACTGCATAGCTTGCATAGATTTTTATATTTTGGGGGGGAGGAAACTCTAATAACTCTGCAAAAGTGAAGAGTACAATTGTGACTGTTACTGATGAGAAAAGTTTCACAAAAAGACAAGGTTATTTCTAGATCACCAGCAGAATTACAGAAGAATGTCAGACCAATAGGGCATCTCCCATATGAGGAAAGGCTGAGTAACCCAGGTCTGTTCAGCCTGGGGAAAAGAACACTGAGGGGGGATCTGATTAATATTTATAGATATCTAAAGGGAGGTGGGAGGCAAATTGTTGAGGCCACACTCTTCTCAGTGGTGTGTAGCGATAGGACAAGGAGCAATGGCTTAGAACTTGAACACAGTGAGTTCCATATGAACATGCAGAAGAACTTTATGGTAAGGGTGACAGAGCACTAGAACAGGTTGCCCAGAGAGGTTGTGGAGTCTCCCTCTGTAGATATTCAAGACCCACCTGGATGCCTACCTGTGCAACAAGAGAGACATGGTTTAGTGGGGTTATATTGGTGGTAGGTGGATGGTTGGACCGGATGATCTTGTAGGTCTTTTCCAACCTTGCTAGTTCTATGATTCTATGACCTATTGTCAGGAGCCTGCTTTAGCAGGAAGCTTGGGCTTGATCTTTGAATGTTCCTTCCAACCCCTGCAGTTCTGTTATACCCTGATTCTGAGTCAGGCACAGGACAGTTTTTGTCCCAGTAGGCCATAATATTTAACAAAATTACAAGAAAATAACACTACAGGTCTATCTATTTTACCCCCACCCCACAAAAAGTAAAATCTGGTAGATTACTACTATTTCATAGAATAGGGTCAAAAATACAGACCAGATTACTATGCATTGTAATGCAGTCTGCAGTTTCTCATTATTTATATTAAATATAACCCCTAAGCTATGATAGATTTGATCAATTGCTCAGTAAGGACACAGGAAACCCAAACAGACTGAAGATCTAGTTAAAGCAGATTTCTTGCTCTATATTCCTAACCTTTATAGCTGTCTAGACTCTCAAAATCCCAGTGAGGTAAGGAAATAGTGTTATTCCATTAGCAATACATGTTTATTTAATATTTACAGAAGACAACTAAGTTACTTAAGAAAACTAAAAAACTGGCACCACAGAAATTCAACTGAGTAAATACCTCTGTACTGGTTCTGCTCATGTTAAAATTCTTCTCGGTTTCATGGTGGAAAAACAGTACTCTCTGTCACAGTGTGTTTCACCCTGAGATCAGACAGAGGTATTGACCAATAAGGGGACGTATTTTTTACACCTGAAAGCAAAACAAACTTGTGGCTATCAGCTGAAAATGTAGAAATCTATATTGTGGAAACCCAAATATAACGACAATAACTGACTGCAGCAAGTAGTTCAAAGATGCGATCTCACAGGATTTACACAAGTAGTTACAAGTGTCTGAAAAGCACACAAGACTTCTATGGATAATGGGTTTATGTATTCAATTATAAGAATGCATAACATCACATGAGAACTCTGAGGCAGAACAGCAAAATGAGTCCTAAGCTGCAAACTAATGAATACCATCATCTTTGCCACAACATACACCCAAGACTTAACCCTTTCCATAGAGCAAAATACCTTTTCAGTCTCTACGGCCCTATTTCAATTGCAGTAGGTTGAACATCCTTTTTTTTTTTTTTTTCTGCTCACCTTCAGATTTCAGCTAAAGAACAGGAAAAGCATAATATTAGCAGGTGCCTGTAACAATGCATTGAAGTGGAGAGGAATCAAATAATTCTAACATTTAGAACCATAGAATTGTTTGGGTTGAAAGGAACCCTTAGAGGTCATCTAGTGCAACTCCTCTGCAATGAATAGGGATGGCTACATCTTGAACAGGTTGCTCAGAGCACTGTCCAGTCTGACCTTGAACGTCTCCAGGATGAGGCATCAATCACCTCTCTGGGCAACCTGTTCCCGTAATTCACTACCCTTATCATAAAATCTTTTTTCTTATATTCAGTCCAAATTTCCCCTCTCTTAACACGAAACCATTTCCCCTTGTCCTATTAAAACAGGCCCTGCTAAAGAGTCTATCTCTTTCTTTCTTACTGCCCTCCTTTAGATACTGAAAGGCCACTATCAGGTCACCTTGGAGCCTTCTCTTCTTCAGGCTGCACAGCCCCAGTTCTCTCAGCCTGTCCTCTTATCAGAGGTGTCCCATCCCTTGGATCATTTTTGTGTCCCTCATCTGGACACGGTCCAACAGGTCCATGTCTCTCCTGTACTGAGGACTCCACATCTGGATGCCGTGCTCCAGGTGAGGCCTCACCAGTGCAGAGCAGAGGGGCAGGATCACCTCCCTCACCCTTCTGACCACACTTCTATTGATGTAGCCCAGTATACATTGGCTTTTTGGGCTGTGAGAGCACACTGCTGGCTCAGGTACAGCTTCCCATCCACCAGTAACCCCAAGACCTTTTCAGCAGGGCTATGTTCTATCCTCACATCCCTTAGCTTGTACTGATAGTGGAGGTTGCCATGACCCGGGTGCATGACCTGTAGTCTTACTGGTACTTATCCAACAGTATCTGCACCAGTAAGACTACACTGGAGTAAGGTGGTTACTTCAGCTTGTGAATAATGTGTAGTATCTAAACATCCTAAAGGTATTTTGAAAATAAACCTAGAGAATTAGATGTACTTAAGAGACAATAAATATATCTAAAACAAATACATGAAAATGAATTTGAATCTTCTACAGTAAAGGGTATTGAAGGTAAAAGGTTTACTTAAATTTATCAGTCGCTTTCATCCATTCCTTCAAAAAATGAAGTATGCTATTTTTATTAGTTCAAAGAAACGTTCTGCTTTTAAAAATTCCCAAATGCAAATAAATGAAAAAGGAGAATGAATTGATTTTTAAATCAAGGTTTAACAAAATCAATTCAAACTGAAAATAGATATATGTGGTCATAATACAATCTTTGGAAGCCGCTTTCTGGCTAATTAAAGTACTTTTAAGAAACAATCAAACAAAAAGAAAACAAACAGACAGAGATCATCCACCTCTCTGACAGGATTCTGAAGACGAAAAGCCTGACATGAAAATTAAAGCATTAACTACATACATACATATGTAGATTGGAAATTTAAATTTTTGTTTTGCAATAAAAGGTAAAAATCCCTCAGTGGAATTGTGCAACGGAGTTCTTTGTTCTCTTTCTCACTACAAGACATGTCACAATATACTAACATAAATACTGAAGTTGGTTATTTTTTCAGTGAAAAGACAGTGTTTTCTCCCACTTTTGAAAATGTTGCTATTATTATTAAAAAGAGGGGGAAAAAAATTTGAAACCAACATGTTTTAACAATGAGTGGATAAGCTCTGGAAGAGTGCCCAGAGTAGTTTTAGAAGCTCCATCCCCGGAGATGTTCAGATTTTGGCTAGATGAGTCCCTGAGAAACCAGATTTAACTTTGAAAGCAGCACTGCTTTAAAAAGAAGCTTGGACAGAGTATTCTCCAAAGGTTCCTTCCAACCTAAATTACTCTGTGGTTATTCTTATCCTCTGATTGTCCCTCTGTCAGTCAGGTTCAATACCTCCTAACACTTTGTAATCAAGCCCATGAATTCAAATTAACATGTTTTTAATATCCTCTAAATGCAGAAGAGAATCATTAGAGAGAATTTTAAAAAGAGATAAGAAAGACACACGTTAGAAAAAAAGAAAACAAAGGAAAAGAGCACAGAGAATTAGAGTGATGGTGACAACCATAGGTGTAAGTGTATATGGAATAGGAAGATATGTGGATATCCTGAATGTAACAACATCCACTTGTGAGCTTTACCACTCTCCAGTGAAGTCAAGCAGGATTAGCAGTCAGATATGTGAAGACTAGAATTTGGAAACACCCAAGATCAAAGCTAAGGGCTGACTGAGGGATCCAGAGCCAGTGTTTGGATTCAGGAAAAGCTTCCAAATAGGTCAGTATTCAATGGACATGAGGTCATGTGCATGCCTGAGATTCAAGAGATGCTGCTGTGAGCATGCTCAAAACTGATCAACCAGAGAGGAGGCAAAGAATCAGTTGTCTGCGTTGTTCATGTTTGCATGATTGTTTTAAGTGTTTATGTGGGTAATGATAAAGACAATCCAATTCTTCTGTGCATATTTGCATGATGGACGTGACTGTATTACACACCTTGACATCTCTGGAGTACAAGCTCAGCCTTGCATGTGTCCACATGTGAAAACAGGACCAGCAGCAGAGACTCAGTTGTACCCTTAGGTCTTAGATTTCTTTAGATTTGCCTATCCTTATTAACAGTACCAAAAAATAGAAAAACCTTTGGGTTCTTTGGACTAATAAAGACATCCAAGAGAAAATTACGCACCCTTTTAAAAGCAATATTGTCCATATTGTGTGTATTTCTATAGGCTTATCTATATCTCTGATGAGACCTGATGCTTTCACAGCATTGTCTACTGTGGTAACCTCAATTTGACTTTGCTCTGTTAACAAGACATCTTAATGATACAACTTTTGACCATAGTTAATATACAAGATTTTACGGCTTTCTTCTGTTAGCAAGGAAACACATTCAGTGAGAACTTAAACTAAAGAATCTTGTTTATTTCAAGATCCTTCTCCTATATTCATACATTTCTTCCAGAACATTTTAAATTTCTCACATTTTCAAGACTCCACGTGATCCAAAGCCTCCTTACTTTCTTCTGAAATTCAGCACATTTAATAGGATCAGTTCTCATCTGGAACCCATTCCAATGCAGAACTGTATTAATATTGATTTTTTATCTGGACCTTGCCAAGTATGTATATATGTCCACAAGACTGAATTCTCACTCCTTTTTACTCAGTGGGATATGAGTCTCTGATTCTGTGCCACTTTTCTTGCATCTGGTAGAAATCAGTGCTTTAATGAACTTTAGCTTTCTATTATGTTCATTTGAAAATTACAAAAGAGCTCTAAAATAACTGTGGTCAGAACAAGAGACAGAAAGGCTGGCACAGAAAAACTACATAACTTATTTTTCTCCAAAACACAGGATAAACAGAACAACACTAATAGAGTCTAGTAGCTCTTTCATATGATTTTATTTATAGATTAATATCCACAAAGTTTTGTTATGGAAACAAATTAGGTTTTTTAATCGGATTCAAATATTGTTTCAGGCCTCCCCAAAAACTTTAGACTTACATACGTCCTACATAATTTTATTACATTCATGTATGTTTCTTCATAACTGTGAATTCATCTTGACTTGTCTAAACTGTAGGATGATATAATGGAAGTTCTCATCTCCTCTTCGTATAGAAAGACATTGCATTCTTTTTTCTGCATAATTCAGCAATTCGTCCAGTCATTCATGGTCACCTATGGTTCCTGTGTACATTGACATTTGAGACATAGGCTGAAAGGAATTTCTGAGCAGAGGGAGGGGATGCAGTGTTTTTTGAGCTATGTTTTCCAACCAGCACTGAAAATTGCTTCTTCATGAGACCCCACAAATCAGAATGCAGTATAATCCATAGACAGGGACACGGTGTTATTAATTCACAAACATTGCCAGACAAGCTCACACATCAAATTAGTGATGTCATACTCTTTTCTACCAAAACACTGATCTGCTTTTACTTATAGAAATTCCATTTTGAGTAGAGTACCTACTACCAAATTTCATGAGTTTTAATCTACTTACTAAAATGTAATAATGCAGTCACAGGAGATATTATTCCAGTATGTAGTTCGTAATTTGTATTTTAAGTAGATTATATATGTAACATATAATATAATATAATATGATATATAATATTATATGTAATAATGTATATTATATATTATATAATATTTAATAATATATTATATCATATAATGTATATTATATTGTTATATTATATACTATATTATATACTATTATATATAATAAATAACATATGTTATTACATTCTATTACATACTGCATATTATATTACATCTAATATTATATATTATGTTATATATAATATTTTATATATTATATAATATTATATAATATTATATGTTATATATATTGTATAGTATTATATGTTATATATTATCTACACTTTTTTATTGTTAATATATCTACTAAATAAAATGTGAGAAGAAGCTATGGAAGATCTTAATGTGCTTTGTTACCTTTACTAGTAATATTAATACAATACCTTAATACTGTAAATCAAACGTTCTGGAAGAAGGCCTGACTGTCTCAGTTCTCAGACGTGTATGCGCATAAGGTAGAAAGTTACAGCACAGTCTTAAATGAGTTTGGTATCCATAGGGAACATGGCCCAGAGAATCCAGCATTCTGTCATCGTTTGGAAAAATATGACTCCTTTAACTGCAGAAAATTCTTCTACTCTGACGACCAGGAGGAAGAGAGTAATGAACTTCAAAAAGTCATGAACTCACTGAGATATTCATTGGAAGGATTATCTAGAGGCAATTTAGTCCAACACCATTGCTGAAAGCAGAATTTTTCTGCCAGTACTAGATGAAGCCACAGTGGCTTTGTCTAACTGAGTTAAAAATCTCCAAGGCTAAGGATTCCACAATATCTAAGCGCAACCTGTTCCAGCTCTGCATGGCCCAAGTTTTTTCAAATGTCCATGCTGTTCAACCATCAAGCAGTAACAGTAGTTTGTATTCATTGACTGATCTAAACTATTCTAGCACTATCCAGGAAAAAAAAAAAAAAAGGCTTCATAACATTTGAAAAGCCTTATTTTGACCAGAAAAAAACAATCTCAGATCCTGCAGTGTCTCCTCCTAGCCCATATGCTCTTAGCCCCTTGAAAATCCTGGTATTTCTGTTTTGGACCATGTTCACTGTTTCCAGTATCTCAAGCGTGCCAACAGGAAAGTTGGGGACATACTTTTTATAAGGGCAGGTAGCAACAGAACAAGGGGAAATGGTTTTAAACTGGACAAGGATAGGTTTAGACTAGGCAATAGGAATAAATTCTTTACTGTGAGGCTGGTGAGACACTGGAACAGGTTGCCCAGTGAGGTTGTGGATGCCCCCTCCCTGGAAGCATTCAAGGCCAGGCTGGATGGGGCTGTGAGAAACCTGGTCTAGAGGTAGGTGTCTCTGTCTATAGCAGGAGGGATGGAACTAGACGATTTTAAGCGTCCCTTCCAACCCAAACCATTCTATGATTCTATTTATACTAAACTGGATAAACACAAAATGATCATAGTATTCAGACAAAGTATTTCACAGAAAGATGAATTTCCCTGATACACTGACTATACTCCTAACATAGAGCAATGCATAAGGTTTGCTGAATTTGTGATGAGAGCACATTGCTTGCTCATATTCAGCTTGCAATCTACCATTAACTCATTTTTTGACAGGCTTACTACACAGCCCGTCACTTCCTGGCCTGTGCTAAGAGACTGTGTTGTTCTGCCTTAATTACAGCAAGTTTTCAGTACTAAATATCAAAAAGTTTCTGTTGAATGAGTCTTCAGATTTATCACGATCCCTCTCCATTGAGCCTCTCAGTTGTCTGTCAGCTGTTCCTCATCAGTTTCATACCATTTCTGTCGCTGTTTCTAAGCCATTTCTTGTTTGAATACACTTTTTCTCTCCTTTGATTCTCACCATGCTGTTGCATTTTATCTTATGCTTTCCCTTCAGTTGGAAGAGGAAGAGTGGAAAGATCACTGTGGTGCATATTCTAGGGAAAACTATTATCAGTGTGAAAGCATATAGCTGCAATGAAATCATGATATCCCTTTTCCATTGTCTCCATTTCAGTTACAGTGTGCAGAGAAAACTGCCAAGAGGTAATGAGGTGACCTTCAAGGTCTTCATTTTCATTACAGAAGAGCAGCTTTCACACATGCACACAGATGTAAAGCTTTGCATGAAGGTATTTTCTTAAAGATGTACCCACTGTGGAATTGAAGGGTTTTGTTTAGTTGTGTTTTCCAACAGGAATTCATTTTCATCATCATATACTTTATAGACAGTCTTCAAAGTAACTGAAGATACAGTGGAGATATCAGGTTAAGAAATGCAACAACAACATTGGGGGAAAAAGTTTGTCAATAATTCAGTCTCTGCTCAAAGGGCAGAATGATGGTCTCTATTCTGCTGCACAATTCGTTATGGCAATCACCAGATCTGCTTGGTACCAAACAGGAGGTGCTCCAATTTAAAGATTTGTGGAAATATGGCAGCAGAAGGCAAGGAAAGAAATCATGCCCCTTCTTCCTCATGCAGGCTGCAACATAGCTCATTTACGATTAAAAAAAAGGAAAAAGTTTGCAGAAAAAAAGAAAACAAACAAAAAACAGACCTAAACACAGCCATATAATTTGGTCCTCAGGTAGAGGAATTGTATCAGTCCTATATTTCTGTGTCACTGCATACAGAATTCAAGTGTGAAATGCCTCTAAATGCAATTTAATTAACCATGCTTCAGCTTAAGGTTTCTTGGTACATAACAAAGTCAGAATTTCCTAGTCCCAAAATACTGCCTCCACCAAGCCTGAAAACATTCACTTGTCACACAAAATCACACACCATAGCAGATGCTAAATAGGTATTCAGGAGAATTATTACTCCAGATAGTGTGAAGGAAAAAAGAGTTAAAGAGGGAATTTGCTCCGGGGAATGACATTTGCCATTTTTGAAGAATGTCTGTTATCATTCAGAGAGCTTAGCATTTTGACTACTGCTTTTTATGTGTCTTACCTAGTGTTAATCCTGCTAAATTAGTTTTGTTAATTAGACTTTTGTGCTCTCTTATAAATACTAAAAAAAAAAACAAACAAAAAAACCCCTCTTTTTTGGAAAACAAACACGGCGACATGTAACTTTTCAAAAATTGACATTTCTGTCCTAATTTGTAACTTAACATATGTGAATACACACACAATGTTTTTTTTTTTTTCTCATTTATCTTGAGATATTTTTCAAGATTTTTCTACATCAATATAAAATTCTGTTCAATAGTTAAAAATTTTCTTGGCATATATTCCATTATATTTTTTTCCCTATATAGCGAAGTTCCAAAAGTACTTTTCTATTGACAGAAAAATATCTCTTGGGGTAGACTACTAAGAGAAAAGCCGATGAGTTATTTTATGAATTAAAAATAATTTGTAAAAATTGCTTGAAAAAGAGAAAAACTTTGACTACATAATGATGCTTTGGCCTCACTATACAATAATAGTAACAAAATATTCCTATATTTTAACCTTGCTATTTTTACTAATTTCCATTTTTCCTGGTGACACTATGCTGTCATCTGCTGGTAAAGAATGACTTCTTTCATAGAATCATAGAATCATAGAATTAGCTAGGTTGGAAAAGACCTACAAGATCACCTAGTCCAACCATCCACCTACCACCAACAACCCCACTAAACTATGTCTCCCAGCGCTATATCTAAATGTTTCTTGAACACCTCCAGGGACGGTGACTCCACCACCTCCCTGGGCACCTCCCTCCTTTTAAGTATAGTCACTTGGAGCCAACAAGCAGCAGTAGGATTTGCTTTGGAAGATCACTAGCTGAAAAGCTAAAAATTAATACAAGTTTTTAAAGTCAGTGGAATTTGGCTTGTTTGCAGTAGTAAGTGGCTAACGGTGGCTGCAAGAGAGAACCTTTGGTCTACTCTACCACTAAAGCTGTTGCAGTTTGTCTCATCATGGGTTATAAGCTTTCATATTTAAATGGCTCACACACAGATTTTTCCTGCTGTGAATCAATATTACTTAAACGTATGGAATAAAGTTTACCTTGGGACTGTTTACTGGATTGCAGGCTGTATTCATCAACAGCACAACTAAAGTCCAGAGCCACTGCACTCTTCTTTCACAGTTACCCCACAGTTTTGCCAATCCCTTTGCTCTTACTTTCTTTTTATTTGTGTGTCTTCTACAACATAGGGTCATTTTAAGTGACCATCACCTACCAGTTCCAACCCTGACATTCAGCCACATACTGTCCTTTGCTGTTTCAACTCTTGGGGCAATTACATGCTTGTGCCATATGTTTCTGACTACAGGACAATCATGCTTCATGCTCAGTGCAGTCTTATGCTGATGGCCTGGGCTCTGGCCATCAGCCCATATAAATTCCAGCTGCTGCAGTGTTTACACATGCACTGGAGACCCTGATCAAGGGAAGGGGAAGGGGCTCACCCAAAGCTACAGTCTGTGGTTACACGAAAGAAAAGTTATGCAGTCAATAGTAAGCAGGTGAACATTTTGGGATTTTGCAGCTACTGTGAGAAGCTGTATCATATACTTGCTGTAAACAGGTAATCCTGCTCAGCTGTTGTATATTGTGAGCTGAAGTGTGGAAAAATTTATTTTTCCTGTTCATTTTTTTTCAGGAAAAATTTTTCTCTGAAAGAGTGGTGAGGCATTGGAAAGGGCTGTCCAGGGAAGTGGTGGAATCACTGTCCCTCAAGGTGTTCAAGAAACGTGGAGATGTGGCACTGAGGGACATGGTTTAGTGGGCATGGTGGGGATGGGTCAACGGCTGGACTAGATGATCTTAGTGGTCTTTCCAAACGTAATGATTCTAATATTCTGTAAATATTCAAGAAGCTTTTTTATCCAATCATGCATTTTCTGACCCCATGTTTCTGTATTCTTGGCATCCTGGCCATTTATCCAGTGAGCTGCTTTCCAGTTGCCTAATATGGCCAGCAATACACTTACTGAGAGTGATGCAAGAGGAAGGAACTGAATTTTCAACATAGCAGAATGGTTAAAAAGATATAGTATTAGGATATTTTATCCAGTTCTCAATTTCATTATTGTGATCAGCCTTGAGCCAACATTAGATATTAAGTACACTTGCCAAGTCACATAGTCTTACAAAAGAGAAATTTTTAAGGAGCTTAAAATAATTCATCCCCCTTCAAGTTACTAAAAAACTATTTATTTTTCAGAGCACTTTATGTTACTCCTATGGTGTGATAAAAGAAAGCTTAAATGCAAAATAGAGCTATAACCTGCAAAGAAATTGCACAGCAATTAATCTCATTCATCAGCCAAACACGTGGTTCCCTACCTTTTCTTTACCATCTGCTATATGTTTTCCTCATTTACATATTTAAACAGAATCTGTCTCTGTCTTTGGGGACATACTTTAAGATAATACTTCCTTAAAACAGTGAAAAAAAATGTACACGCAATTACCCATACTTTTTTTTTTTAGATAACATACTCAAATGTTGGTTGCATGTCCAATCTCTGAAGGAAGAAAAGGGTACAATTTGTGGTTTAATGTATTATATTTTTCCCAACCTTTCAAGTCCATACAACGAATGAATGGCTGTATGGAAAAAAAAGAGGAGGAAAAATCTGGAAAACAGAAGGTGATGGAAGTTCATGGTGAGTCAGTTCACTTGGATGTATTAGAGATTTTTTGCGTGAGGACCTGTGTATGTGATGAATCTTTATTTCATTTTATGTTCTGGCTCATATCTTTCACAGACATTTGTTCAAGTCTCATTCTTGACTGTATGCATGGGATTCGTCTCACTTAAGTTCTGATGACTATGAGATAAATGTTCATCTGTAAGGTCATCACACTTGGCTCCTTTTTTAGTCAATAGAGTTAAATAGTTACTTCTAGAACATGATTTATCCAGTATGTTTTTGATATTTACTTCAAGATAAGATGGATTATGCTCAATATCTGACTCCTGACAGCTGAGGGAGCCCAAGATGACTAGTTCAAATGAGTTGGTGTTGTTATAACGTTGTTGTTATAATGAATGGTGTTGTTATAACGATTCCTCACTGCCAGAGAACAGAAAAGACAAAAGTGGATAATGTAATATGGCCTTGAACTCTTTCAAACTGCACAGAATTGACTTTTCTACAGATAATCAACAGTGCAGGAATCCTGATGGGTGCATAGGTAACCCTTAAGACATTTTTTTTTTCTCAAATATTTTACAAAATGCACTCTCCAACTCTTCCATCTGTCTTTCTTCTCTCTATTTCAGAAGTAAGAAGAAACCAGATACAATGAAGAGGAAGGCTCCCTTCCATCTAAGGGAGCTGTTGACAAGAGATATTTGTAAGTCTAATGTACTTGATCAAGTCAAGGTTTCTAGGGAAAGGTAATCTCTTCTGTAATTCCACCGGATGAAGTTTTCTTAACCAATGACTATACTCTTTTTCATACTTCTATTCCCACATCTTTTCTCAGATCTTCTACAATAAAACAGATATAGCAATTCATAGTAATGACAAAGCACCAGAATCCTGAATATAAAAGGATAAGATTCTGGAGTGGTTTAATAAGTTGTATGATCTCAGAACTGTTGTTCACTGTATATTTGATGACCTTGTCTTATAATATCTCAGAGCTTTAGAGAATTTAACAAAGTTGGGATAAATATTGGAGTACTGGAGAAGTGTAAGTATCTTCCTTAAATTCAAAAGGGGAAGAAAAGAGGAAATGAAAGAACGAAAAAAAAAAATACAAATCTCACAACTTACCTTCAAGTTGCACAAAATATTTGCAGAAACAAAGAGAATTTCTACCTTTTCTCAATAACATCTTGAATGTAAACCAGTGATTAGGCCCATGAATGACTTCAAGAAAATTCAGCTACCTGAAGCAAATTCAGCAACAACATTCAGCTGCATTCCCTGGCTTACATCTTAAGGGAAATGTATTTGGTTATATATACTTCAATAAAAAATAACTAACCTATTTCTGAATGTAAATTGGGATAACTTTCTAATTCTACTCATGAATTTTGGAAGGTAATACCTTCTTTTTCATGCTTGTTTGTTTGTTTTCCCAATGGTTTTTCTGCTTGGACCTTTGCAAGAGAAAAATCTGGCAGCTTTACTAGCAGTTTTCAGTTCTCCTTTGCAGAAGACCTCTACATATCAGTATTTGACATGAGTCAGCTAATCTCAATGGGTTTTAAGAAACTTTAGTCTTAATTTTGATGTAAAATTTTTTGTTTCAGTTTTGTTGTGAATCTAGAAACGAACATCCCACCCAAGGAATACTGACATTTTCTGCATCGTTCAATGTCTAATGTCTGCACAATAGCAAGAAAATTACATTAATACATCAAATGTTTTGCAACAGAAAGGGTACAGAGTAATTATTTTGTTCAAAACACAATACATGTAATAATCACAATTGCAGGACATTTAAAACAATTGTAGGAAAATACATGGTCAATTCACACTCACAAATTATCTTAATCAAATGAGAACTACAGTTATTAGTAATTGTGATAGAGAGATCCTGGCCTCCTCTATCAGAGGAAAATACTTAGTGTAAGGACCATCGATACAAGATTGTGGAAAAAAAAAAAGGAAAAATCACAGCACATTGAATTTTGTGCAAATGTTTCATAAATGTGAGGGCACCTAGAGGGAAATCTGGAGTGGGACTTTTTACAAGGACATCTAGCAATAGAACAAGGTGTCATGGTTTTAAGATGAAAGTGGGTATATTTAGATTGTATATAAGGATATGTAAGGAAGAAATTCTTCACTATTAACATGGTGAGACACTGGAAAAGTTGCCCAGATAAACTGTGGATGCCTCACCCCTGGAAGTGTTCAAGGCAGACTGGATGGGACTTTGAGCATCCTAATATGGTGAAAGGTGTCCCTGTCAGTGGCAGGATGTTTGGAATTAATGATCTTTACAAAGGGCCCTTCCAAGGCAAGGCGTGCTATGATTTTATGACTCCAAGTTTCAAGACAAGCCCCACATCCTGGATAGACTTAGACCCATTCTTTCAACACAAGTTATAATTTTGAAATGCTTGCTGATGATTCTTTCAATGGAATACCAATTTTCTAAACACTGTGACAGTTTCCAGTGTTGGGTATCTTTAAGTCATCTATTGCCCTGTTAAACAGTTTCTAATGGGGTTACTAAAAGCAAAATTCTAGATTTAGCAAAGCAGTCAGAAAATGCAAAACTTCTGTTCTATTGACTTGATCTCAGAGAAAAATCTTCAGATTATCAGTCACTCAAATTTCCTTAACTATGCAGTAGAGTAGTTAAGTCCCATGTAACAGAGCTCCCACTCCCTAAAATATTCAAGATACTCAAAATACTGGCCTAACACCGAATTACTCAGTGCCTATCTAAAATCTACAACTATTCAGCAGGGAAAAGTTGAAAACATAAGCAAGTCCTAAATCTTATTTTTTCTGAAGTTATAATCTAATGGAGCTGTTAAATATCATGTAAGGGGTGCTGGATGAGGTACTACAGTCTGTTTTATTGAGGAATTCAAAACTAGATCACCTTAATGGGTGTTTCTGGCTTTTATAGTCCATAAATCTGCTATGTGGGAACAAAAATGTTTTAGCACACATCACCTGAGAAAATACAGAAGTCCTTCTATTACCTCAGAGACTTTGGAGCGGGAGTTTTCATGAGAGAAATGAAAGACTGATGAATTTTCACTGAGGCAATAACCAGGTTTAAAACTAAATAAATGTTTATATTTGAGACTGGTGATGTGTAAAATGTGTAAAGCTCCAAGTGAATAAGGGATAGAAAATAGCTACACTTTCCTCTTAAAGTCATGAGGTATGATACTTCTGGGGAAAGAAAAAAAAAAAGGAGGAAAACAAATCATAATGTTTCTTAGTATATAGATTATTTAAGAATCTGGAATGCAGACATGCATCTTTGAGCAAGAAAACTGAAGAAATTTGCTACTGAAAAGCTGCAAAATTACCATGTTGCGTTTGAAAGGCTTTTGTCTGGAGACTGATATATCTGTAAAGAGGATGTTCTTTCATATTTGTCAAATGGGATTGAAAAATCTGAATGTCTTCAACATTGTATTGCCAGCTAAGTGTAAAGCTCAGAAATGTTCATTTACTGACTGAAAGCAAGACGCTAAGAGAAATGGTGGACATTTTCTTTTGGATTGACATGAAAAAAAAATTCTGATTCACTAAAAGTATAGAGGTTTGAAATGTGAAGGTGCTTTATTTACACGAGATAGAAAACAAGACTTTGTATAACAAGAAAAAGGGAAGGAAGCCCTGGAAGGGACTATACTGAGCAGCAAAGCCCTGGGTTGCACTGTCTGTAACTTCTGATCCAGAGTACGACTTGGCCCTGGAAACATTCAAAATCTCATATGAAGTCTCTAATTTGGGATATATTTTGGTGGTACACCTGTCTGTGTTTCTTTTCTTCCACTGAGCAGATATCCCACCCTTGATTTCAGAATGGTAGAAGTTATCGAAACAAACACATACTCACGAAGTGCCCAATCCAACAAAACTCTTTATTTTATTTCTTATCTGTTGGGCAGTCTGCACAATACTTTCTTGGAAAAATGCCTTTGGATAGCTACAAATGATAAGACCGAGAGTGTACACAGCATGTATGAGTATAATATCTGAAACTTTCTGATAAGTTGTTTGCCCCAAAACTGATAACAGTGCAAGGAAATTAAAATGATAAAGCCTGTATAAATCAACCACAAACCATATTGATCCAGATTACCAAAGGACTTTTCAATCAAAGAAATCTGTCTGAAAAAAAAAAAAAAAAGAAACACGAAAACTTGTGACTGTGAGAAGAGACATTGCAGTATGAACAGAGCAGCAGTCAAACCAAGTTATCCCACTTCCAGAAGTCATCACAAGTTCCATCCAAGGCCTAGTGGAGCAGTCTACCCATCAGGTACTGTGAAGTTCCTCCACCCATCTGAAGGGTCAACAGTGCAGGACCAACCCCTACCAGGTGCAGGAATCAGCACATGAGGGGCTTTCTCAAAGATAGAATGTTGTCTAAGCAGCATCAACATTTACTAAGCATCTGGAAAGGTGGTTTGTCTGATTTATTGCTGATATTGATCCTGAATGTATTGTTTACTGATTATTTTTATGAGTTGCTGATATGATATGGCATGATATAATGATATGGCATGGTCCTGATGTAGTTTAAACCACAAGTTGAGCAGTTTTGGCAGTATGACTGATCTCCAAAGTCTACAGTCCAGTCAAGTGCTGTAACAGTTCTAAAACAACATGAGTTTCAACCCCTTCTGGGAAGTTAAACTTTCTCACCTTACCAAAAATATCTGTTGGTTTACTTGCCCATCTTAACTCATTTGGAAGGCATCTATATTTCGGCAAAACATATTGAAAGGCATACATATTTGAAAGTCGTATCTTTTTAAAACCGATCTGATTTGGTCTTTTTCTGCCCTTCCAATAGTGAACTACAAAATAAGACACTTTGCAAAATTCAGACCACAGTACAATTGGTGTGTAGTTTGCTATAACCTTGGAGTAAGAGGTAGAGTACTTCAACAGGGAAAACAAAATATATTTTTCATCTGGAAATCATTCTTCATAGAGTTCCCACTATCTTCTCTTTCGCAGTCTAAAAGATTCCCATTCTAGCAATGCTGATACCAGTTCTAGCAATGCTGATACCAGTCAAGAGTAACCTCACTCATCTGGAGATGTGTTGAGCAACTGTATCTGTTTCAAAGGGTCTGTAGGAATTCAGTGCTAGAAGAGAGGATATTAATTTGATCTGATCAAATTCATTAAGAGTATGGGCTAAATTTTTTATGTGCAACAAACTAATCAAAGGTAACTACCGGAGTGCATGCGTCTATTTAATTCTGTTCACTCAGGCCTAATTGTTTTTCTGGCACCACATTGTATTTTTGCTATCAAAATATAAAGAAAATGTTCATCTGTGCACAAAGAAATGACAACCTTCTGACAGCAGTTTTGATTCCCTGCAATAGCTGTACTGAGCTCAGCAGTTCTCACAGAAAAGAGCAGATGGTCAAAGATTTGATGCACAGAGAACTGACACTATTTGGTAATGCCTCTGCATTAATAAAACCTTAACATCCCACAATAAAAAAAATACTCTGATCACAAAATTAATACTGGTGTTCTTCTTTTTTTGTTCAGTTCTTTCATTGAACATGATCATTGATCTATTATCAAATGTATGAGTTAATAACAGCTTAGTTTAGCCAGAACTAGAATCAAAATATGAACTGAATATAATTTTTTTTAACTAGTGAATCCCTGAGACTGGAGTTTATTCTTTCTAACTGAAAATATATCTTTTGTTTGTTGGTTTTGGACTTAGTACACTTGAACTTGAAGCAACAAAAACTTTGTAATCTGAAGTCAAACTTAAATTGAAATTGTAGTGCATCTAGACTTGAATAGAATGAGATTATGTCCACCACCTTTCTAAAATGAAAACATAAGGCACTACAGAATGCATTTTGAGAGATTTCTGTTGTTCATAGTTTCTAAATATTTTAAATATATCTAGTAAGTAGCGAGTTGTGCTAATACTTCTTATCATGGTACCTTCACATTGATAAACAACTGAGTTCCAAAACACACTCTTCCTATGCTCTAAAAAACACTGGAAGAAAATACAACGGAAAAAGAGTCATGAGTTGAGATAAAGACATAATGGTCAAAATAGACTCAGCAGAGAGGATATTAATGTAACTTATTGCCAGATACTAACAGATCACTGCAGTGAGAACTGCAAGCAAACTACAACCC
>NC_034409.1:188964349-189014365 GCF_002078875.1 Numida meleagris | reverse complement strand
TCCCCCAGGAAGCACAAGTGAATGAGGAACGGGTGCTGCAGTCAGTCCATAGTGCTTCACTTCTGCTACTCCTCCGTCATCATTCTCTGCCTCTGCTCAGCTTAGGAAAATGCATAAAAATAAAGATAGAGGAAGAAGGGACA
Organism: Numida meleagris; assembly: GCF_002078875.1. Classification (NCBI taxonomy): domain Eukaryota; kingdom Metazoa; phylum Chordata; class Aves; order Galliformes; family Numididae; genus Numida; species Numida meleagris. Next base: position 189,014,222 of record NC_034409.1, on the reverse strand, counting down.
TCCCAATTCAGGGGTAAAAGTTCTATTAATGGATAGCTTGTGATGCAGACAGTTTGCTGACAGTCTTGTCCACTTGTCTCTCTGTTATCTTTGGGTCTCCTGGACACTGTAAATGTGTGTGTAATACTAAAGAAGAAGTGTGGTTATTGGGCAGGTTTTCATTCATAACAGTCTTTGTTGTATTACTGAGGCTTTTATGTATTAATTTGGACTGTGAGTGGTAGCATTTCTATGGCTGGACTAACAAGAACTTTTTACTGCATTTTAACTAAGGGAAAATTTCCCTTAAAGAAAAAGTTTTTACAATAAGAGTGGTGAGAAGCTGGAACAGGTTGCCCAGAGAGGTGGTGGATGTCCCACCCCTAGAGATATTCAAGATCAGGCTGGACGGGGCTCTGAACACAGATTGAGCTGTAGGTGTGTGTACCTGCTCACTGCAGGGGCATTGGACTAGATGACCTTTAAGGATTCCTTCTGAGTCAAATGGTTCTGTGATTCTATGAATTAGACTGACAAACCATTAATGATAAACACTCAACTCTACATATATATGGTTCTTTTTTTTTTTCCCACAGTAAAAATGGAGGAGAGAGGCGCAAGGAACTAAATCTAGAGTACAGAGAACATCCTCTGAGTAACAAATCTGGAGGTCGTTAAGGCTGGAGAGAACCCCTGTCCTTCTGATGATACCCCAAGCACATGAGTCCCAGCACCTCAGCCACAGCAGCTGATCAGTCAGATCAGTCACTGTGAAATAGCCACAGAATAGACCAGAATTCCAAAATGCAAACTTGGATTGAATCATCTTTCTCATCTTCTTCAAGCTATATTTTTGATGTTCCTTTGGCAAAATGCAATGTAGAAGCTGTCACTTCCTGAACAGCAACTCTTCTAAGAAAGTCAATGAAAGGACAGCATGAACTGGAACCAGGGAAGCTGCACCAGGCACCTTCTAAGTGTTCCTTGAGTTCATTATCAAATGGTGCAAGTATCATCCGAAGAGACGGCAGTGTGAAGAAAGGATGGAAAGCAGTAAAGTGGATTAAGTGTCTTCAGAAATAAAATATGAACCTTTATTCTGGAATATTTGCACAGTAGTTTCTCTACTTTAAACTCACACTGTAATGTGTCACGAGTAACTTTTTTATTTTTTGGAGACAGCAGATTAGAAAGCTGCTTAGCAACAGGGCGTACTGTTCTTATCTCTGTGCATTAAGAAAAGGCAGTGAACTCAACTACAACAAACCTATGAATCTGACCCCAGCAGCATGCAAGACAGCAGAACACTCTGTGAAGAAATAATTACAGACAGAGTAATGACTGAGAACTAGGCTTGCCAAAAGTGAATTGCACAGAATTAATCAATCTCGTGGATAAATACCATGTTTTTGAAATATATTTTGTATAATACATTGGCAAAGGAGGTGCAGTGAATCTAGACCCTCTGAAAGCAGTTAACACACACTCAAAGAAAATTAAAACAGGACAAACAGGAATTTTTAGTCAAGATAAAGAACTGATAGTCTCCCACCCCTGGATACTTTCAAGGCAAGGTTGGATCAGGCCCATGTAACCTGACCTAGCTGTGGTGTCCCTGTTCACTGCAGGAAAGTTGGAATAGGTGGCCTTCAACGGTCCCTTCTAACTCTAAGGATTCTACAATTCTATGAGTCTATGCTTCTAAGATTGGAGAAGGAGTGTTGAAATGTTAACTTTGGTAAAAGGGAGGTTACCAGAAAAGCTCTTCAAGTTTTTTAAGTTCCCGTGATGTATATACAAAATACCAGACTTACAATTAAATTTGAAGAAGATGACAATCTTCTTATCAGTATTTCTCTACAAGTGAAAAACTAGCAAATTCTAGAGAAAGTATTGACATTTAAGGATTAGTTCTGCATGAAAACTCATTTAAATAAATTTAAGTTGGAAATGAAAAGGAGATTTATCTCCATTGGAACATGAAACTGAAACAGATCATTTCTTGCTACAGAACTGGTCAAGGCCATCACACATTGGAGGAAAGGGAATAAAGTCAAATTTATATTGCTTAATTTTTCAAAACTTAATTCCCTGCAATAATAGATCTTTAGAACAAAGTATCAGGCTCTGCGAGAAGATGATTAAATCATTTCAGCCATTAATAAACTGCAGAAAGTCAGAGATTTTTCGCTTTATCTCCATTAGGTTGTGAGTAGGAAGCACCTGTTCAAGTTTTCCATTCTTCATACTATATTCTTAATGACGTTGGGTATTGTTCTGTGCATGGTTTCATGTATTTTCCCCAGTGCCTTTGCTTTGCTTTGCCAGTCTTTTCTCCTACGTGTCTACTCTGCTGGCTCTTTTTCTTGTTCCCAGTTTCAATTTCTACTTCTTTTCCACTTTCCTTTAATTTTTAATTTATCTTCAAATATCTAGTAATGTGTTTCCAACTCTGAGAATTTCTGCTTTCATTCAACATCTAGACATAGCCAGCTAGGGCAAAATCTCCACTCCGGTCTGATTCCCTCATTCAAACAAGACCTCTGGGAAGTTAATGAAGGTTAATACTCAGTGAACTTGGAGAGTAAAATGTCAGGCAATCTAAAAATCTGTCATGCTACTAAACAAGTTTATTGACGAGTTGAAATAGTGAGGTGTGAAATGTGTTCAGTTGGGATTAAACAAAACTTTTTTTTTTTCAGTAACAGAAGGAAATAAATAAATAAATAAATAGTGGAAATTCATATATCCAGCACTCTAGCAACTTCAGGTCCTTAGAAAATTGTTAACACATGTTAGCTCTTTAGTTACTGAATTGCACTGTGCTCTAACTTTATATTTCTTATGCTGCTCTTCTCATTTTTTCTTTACTGATCTAAATGAAAGGCAATAGGGTAAGGATCCCTTATAGACATTTCCTCCTCTTCTTATTTCAGAATACCTGATTTCTCATGATCTTTACACCACTTCATGTTGCTAAGCCATGTAGAAGTCACATGAATACCAAATGAGTGTAACATATACCAGATAAAGGAGGAAACAAACAGACCTCCTCACACCTCTGTAGTATGTGAGTCTGCAGTCCTTAAAATTAGCCTACAATTGACTTAGAGCAAGAATTAACTGAAGGCTTACATCTGAAGTTCAAGCTTTGAATTAACATCCTTACACAAACATATCCAGTCTCTTGAATCTGTAGTCCTCAACCTAACAATCTTGTAAGAAATGAATCACTGAAAAAAATGTATTGCATTTCTGATTTAATCACAGCTGGAAGCTGAACAAGAACAGCATCTCCTACCAAGCTATTTTCATTTGTTGTTCTACTCAGAGACAGAAATAAAAATAAATAAATAACTAAAAGATTCTTCATTTAAATATCAGCTTAAAAGCTTTGTCATAGAGACAATTCTTAATCTGTACAAAAGTTTGATGTTCATTTGTTTTCTCAGGTTTCATTTTTTGAAATCGGCATGTCTTTAATGAAGAATAGATTTGGTTAAATAGCTATCATTTGGAGTAAGTGAGGTCTTGACAAGCCTGTTCGTGTCTGAATTTACTACTGCTATTTGTCTGAAAAATGTTCAAAGCCATGAAGTGGGAGTTGAATGTACGACTGTTATTGGCATTTGGTGATATTTATTTATTCAGTGGGTACCTAACTATTTTAGACACCATGGGAAAAATGTCTATAAAAAGAAACAGTTCTCACTCTCTGAAAGATCCCTGTTGGAATGGACAGGACAAGATTACAATGTTTATTTTCTAATCTGTGACATTAGGCACAGATACGACATATTTTCCAGGGAAAAAAAAATTACAGCTTAAAGAAGCCCATAGAATCAGTTTTTAGCACCATGGAAAGGAGAAAACATTTCAGGGCAGCAAATCCAGGGAAGCTGTACACAGGAATCTAGACTTCATATTTCTCCAACCCAGTGCATAAGTGTGTTGTAGTGCATTACTACGTGACAGGTCAAGTAAGCAGGGAAATACAGCAGAGATGTAGGAGCTATGTCATCATATGCAAGTGTCTGGGGTACGAATTCAAGAGAAATTACTTTCAGTAGCCCCATCTGTGTCTGAGTCTCACTCCAGGACTCTGACTTCAATGCAAAGTTAATGTTGTTATCATGACTTCCCCATGCAAACTCTATTAGAAGGTGCAGCAGGATAGAAACTGCAGTGCATACAAAATGTAAAATATATATTTGAGACCCCAGACCATGCAGCAGCTTCTTAGCCTGGAGGAAAACTGTGACCTCATCTCCAACTAAAGTTTGTATTACATTTCTTTACTCTAAATAAGGGCAAAGACTTTCTTTCAAAGTATGAAAAAATGTAGATTTAGAATCAGAAATCTAATCAGATTATTAGTTTTGTTTTACCAAAACTTTTCTTCAGAAGTAGCCTTGTATGTATGTAAAATTATATTTTGAACAAGTATATATAATGTTCAGAATAAATTTTGTTTTTAGCATGAGCATCAGTAACTCAGAGGTTCATTGGATAATATAATTTTAAGATATTATACAAAGTGTGGGACATATTCTCACAAACTTGAAAGTTTCTATAAAATATAAACCCAATAATTTTATGAATTATTTCTAGACTACGACCATCCAGTCAAATTAATTGTAGCGGGATCAGTTTCCAAATCCCTTAAACATTTAGGAAACTCAATAGGAAAGTTAATTTTTACAGCAATGGAGATATCCCAAATATGAGAGATGCACATAAAGGATAGGGGAGTTAAGGATTTGTTTTCAACTTAAATATTGCAGTAATGTGCAAAAGTCTGAGTATTCTGCTTCTTTCATTTAAAAAATAATATTTCAAGTTAAAGAGTTATGCTCCTAATTACTGAGCTCAGGTTATTTTTGTAAGATTTTGTCTGTTATGCTACCTGAAATGTATGCGAGTTTTAAAAAAATTACCACCCCCTAATCCATTTGCAATTCAAATGTGAAACTTCCAAAAAAAAACCTGCAGTGCATCAACCCAGAACAAACAACTCATCAAACCCTATAAACATGGCATGATCCCAGTAATGAAAAATGAGCTTTGCTACAGTCCATAATTAGCATGGCATTGACAGGCACATTCTAAACCTTTCTGAACATATAGGTAATTATTGAAGAGCTATGACAGTAATGCATCAACAAGTCTATTTGTCTTACTGAGGTTCTACATTGTGGCTGCCTCTCCATGAATCTTGACATGCCATTCAATAATTTGTGAAAATCTCATCACTCAAGAGAAATGAAAAGAATCCAATCTTTATAAGAAGGAAAATTAAAAGACTAGTCACTTAGAAGGAGTGTTGAGGTTCTAGATAAGCATCCTAAAACATCTTTCTTTTCCAACCTACAATTTCTCCAATTTTATTATTTGCTAACAGGAATTTTCATATTTCTGTAATAATGGATATTTTCCTATAATTTTGTAATTAGAAAGGACTGAAGGGGAAGAAAGCAAAGTTATAAAAAATAGGTTAAAATCAGATGACTGTGGAGTTCATAAAGAATCTTAAAATTCTATCATATTGCCCTAAAAACATTCAGATTCCAAAAATAGAAATCATTGTTAATACTTTCTATTATGTAGGATCTACAGTCCTTCCCATGAGGGAACAAGAAAACTCATTGATGAGAGCGTTGCCTAGGAAGATAAATAATAAATAAAGGAAGCCAGAGGTTGCAAGTCTGAATAAACCACACAAATACCAGCCAGTAAAAATGCATGGCAACTTTCACTACCTATTTGGACAAGGAAAACTTGTGTAGGAAGAAGAACAGTCAATTACCTGTTATAATTATAATAAGGTAATAATCTACGCTCAAATTTTTGTTTGTACTTCACATCTATGTTGTGTATCTGCAATTGTATTGGAAAACACAGATAAAACTAGATACTAGAAGCAGAATGCCTAAGTCTAATTAACCCAACTTTTCCCCCTATAAACCTCCTTTCTACAATCAGTAAAGCATGACAATGTTTTGCTGTTTGATTTTCATTTTATTTATACAGAACTGGGGGTGAATATGGAGGGGGGAGTTAAAAGAGGAGAAAGACTGGATATATTCACCTTTACACTGAATCACTTCTCCTAGTCTAAGTCATACAGCAGAAGAAAAGACAGGAGTGAGCTGACATCAATCATCCTTATGGATCTTTACTTTTTATTCATTGTTCTATTGATCTCCTTCAGCATTATTTCATAAGTAGGTTGCAATAAAAGTCATTTCTTATTATGTCTCCATTTAAAATCATAAAGCATATGACACAATAGTTTTTGAAAGAAGGACAGTTTCCCTAAAGGAAAGAACAAAATTCTGGATAAAAGCACAGATTTATTGATCTCTCCTTCAATAATAATGATTAAAATCTAACCAAGTACTATTGCATTAATAAATTATTCAGCTCTCTTTCTCCCTTCCACATTCCAACTGGATGCACTCCAAAAAAAGAGAAGTTCAATCATAAATGCTGAAAACACTATCTTCTTCATGCAGTGACTCAAGGCAAATTTAAAATACATTAAAAAACAGCATCTTACAGACAAGAAATACATTTGCCCAAAGCCCAGCTGACTCCCAACTGGGAAAAGAAAACACACATGTACTGGAAAGGAGAGGAAGAGATTTTGTCAGCTCTTTCCATTTTCCAGGAAAATTTAAGGGACAGTTTTCTGTAGTGCAATAGAGCAAAGAGAACTTTCCCCATAACTGTCTCCCCATAACTCTCTCTCCTGTAGAAGAATACGACCCCATGTGGTTTATCTATCAAGTGCCTTCAATTCATCCCAAATCTTTCATCATCTAAGCATTTTCTAGATCCAGGCCTGAAGGAGAGATTTCCAGAACATCACACGCTGTTCACAGAAAAAAAAGCTAGTAAGTGATGCAGTTCATTGGTTAGCTTACAATCTTGCCCTTTCATTTTAATGTATTGAAAGTTGTGTGTTGAAGTTTCATTCAAATTTCCTGAAATGATTAATTGTATATCAAAAAATAATAAAATCTATAGCTCAAAAAGTTGTACTTCATATTTAGTGCACTAATACTAACATTAACTCCTTTTCAGTGGAGACTTGACAAAATAGTATAGAGACCACTGTAAATTTTTTAGACAGTGATGATGAATGTAAAAATAAATGTTTCATATAACCTCTCTCAAATTAACCTTTATGCCACAACTATAGTGCATAATTGTGTATCTGAATTGCTAGAGAAATACTTGACTATCAACATGGCACTGACTGAATAGGAGTGGATAGAGGCATCACTCGCTTAAAATGAGATTAACGATTTAGACTATAAAGATCTCACATTAACTTAACTCAAAGGTCAAAAGAATGATACAAGTAATTATTTTTCTCTTGTCATTATTATTCACCTAGTTTTTAGGAAAGGACAGTGTTTTAAAAGCGTGTGTGCCTAGATTGATATAACCTGATGCTTTTTTAGCCAAGAATAGTTTTCTTTAAAAGAAGTTAACTTTATTGAAAAAAATCAAGGCTTTATGGTATATTAAGCAAAAGAGATGGTATTCATGCAAACTGCTATAAGAAAAGTTTGTTACTAGTGGTTTTGGGAAGTTGTCAAATGTGTGGTTAGTTCCAAACTCCAAGCACCAAACAAATCCACAAGTAAAATTTATCTTTTTATTCATTAAGGCACTCAAAAGCCACTCTTTCAGCTCTGATCTAAAATAAAAGCAAATTAATCTTAAAGCAAGAGTAAGTGCATGTTTAAATTCCTCCTTTAGAAACAATCTCAACATCTTTTTGATGTTTAAGTCAACATGCCATAGATAACAATTATAGTTACATGAAATTGACTTACTAATGAAGAATTTAACTTTCACATTCACAGTGCTTCACAATGAGAATACGTGCTCCTAGTTCAACTGACCATTAGGTCTGTCAGAATTGATCTCAGCTTATTACAGACACACCTAAAACACCTAAAACATCCCAAGTGGTCACATAACACAGGGCAAGCTCTAATTCTGTATAGTATATTCCTCTTCAAGGTGAAGGCAAATATTAGATGATCAATGCAATCAACCTACCCACATATTATCCATTTTCCCAAACATCTTTCAATTTTCCCTAAATAAATGCCACCTTACTTTGAAACAGAATGTGCTGAGGCTGATCCTGTGGTGCTCTCCATCTTCATTTCTTCTCCTGGTAAGGACTGACGAGGAGAAATAGTGACTTTCCACATTTACAATGACAAAAAAATGGAAGGAAAAAGCCACCTAAATATAGTTGTTCCTTTCTGCACATGCAAAAACTTTGACTTTGCAGATGTTTTCCCATGTTCAAATCAGGGCTGAATGTCTTTGAAATGCTATTTTTTCTGGCTTCTTTCGTGACAGACTCTCATATTCGGAGTAGGAGGGAGAAAACGTCTGATTGTCAGACACTATAGAAATCCTTATTAATCAGGGGGTGGATTATATATACACCATATATTTTAAGACTTATGAAATTTTTGCTCCTCCTAGAACAAGCAAAAGCTTCAATACACGATTCAAATAGATAGAAGGCTTAACCATAAAAGCAATGAGGCTCGATTTTTACAGTAATGAGTGTTCTTGAAACATGAAATGAGGTTAATTTACCAACAGAGAACTGTATTTGTTGACTGGTAAGTTTTCTTCCCTAAAAATAGCTTCTCTTTTAATGGCTCTAGAACATACCTTTTGTGTATCAAATATTCTTGCTACAACTAAAAAAAATTTATTTTGAATCATAGCAAATTCAAATATTGTCAAGTCCTGGATCATTTATTCAGAGTGACATCTCATATTTCATTTAGGGAAGGATACCAACATATTCCCATCCAGTTAGAACCAACCCTCACAATGATGGCTGTCCAATATGAGGTCAGTATGGCAAGGCTATTGTGTCAGTCCTCTGTTGTGAGCATGGTAACGTTACGAAGTTGGCTATTTAGACACCTAAATTTATGTTCCACTATTCAATATTACTTCATACCCTAAGATATTCTTTCAAAGCCAGTTCTAAACTGAATAAAACCACATTTTAAATATTCTGAGCGCTGAAATACAGAAATATAGCCATGCAGAGATGCTGGCTGCAAGATTCCTCAGGGAGAGTGTGTGATTATCCAAAGTGAAAAGCAGGATAGGAAGATATTGACAAAACAGGACTTACTGAATTGAGGAGTAACTGGGCAGGCACTGATATTGACTCCCAGTAATGTTTTCACTCAGGGCAAGATATAATCTGTGAGAAAACCAATCTTAACATGTAGGCATATGATTTAATAGTTTACTTGACAGGAAACCTCAAAGAAAAAGAAATGAACATTTTAAGCCTGTCTGAATAAGCATAGATTCAAGTTTGGAGTCACTATATGTTACTCTTTATTTCTCTCTCAGTATATATATTTCTCTTTATCAAAGATACACCTTCTCAGTTTATGTGTCTTTCTGCCTAGCATTTAGACCATTTAATTGCAAAAGAGTCTCTGACTTCTGCATAGTATGTCACACCTCACTTAGAATAAATATAAATAAATACATTTATGAACAAATAAATACATTATAAACAAATAAATAAAATTGTTTCTAAGATAAAATGTTTAATAAACCAATATTTTAAAATGGAAATACCTGTCAAGTTTTAGCTCATTTTACCAGTAAAATTCAAAGGTTCTTCCTATAGCACACGTTCTCTATGTTTTGAAAGGGAGGAATTAAAAACTGAAATGTTAAGTAAATGCACACCTAGTCCAAGAAAGAACACCTAAGAAGGTATTTATTACAAATGCCATCTTTCTGTTATACAGCAGCTATTCCAAAAGTAATGCTTCCTATTTTATTATGTTGGTCCATGAGGCAGATGTCGGAGGTGGATGTTGGTGGTATGGCTGTAGAGATTGAACTTTCCTGTCAAATTTTCATTAAATTTGCTGCCATGTGACCAATGGCAAGAAGAAGAGCAGTTTGACAAAATGACATCTGACATGGAAGAGCATATGAAACAGAGGTGTATCACTGAATTAATTCATGCACCCATTGACATCCACTAATGAACATTTATCGATGTGAGGACACTCAGGTAGTGGGAGGTGTGTTTCAGCAGTGGCAATAGCAGTGTGAAAGATGAGCCATGTTCTGGACTGCCATGCACAGCTGTCACAACACAACCTGAAGAGCATCTCGATCAGATCAGCCATGCAAATCAGCGGATAGCGAACATGGAATTGTGTATGGAGCTGAATATTGGCTTCAATGCATTTGAAACAATGGTGGCAACATTGAGATATCACAAAATTTGTGTTGGGTGGGTCCCATGGATGCTCACACAGAAACAGAAAGAACACCACATGAAGGTTGTCAGGACCTATTGAACCAATACAAGGCTGAAAGTGACAGTTTTCTGGTTTACACCATTACTGGTTATGAGACGTGGTGTCACCACTATGGAGTCAAAATGGCAGTCCATGGAGTGGTGACGTGAATTCCTTATTGAAGAAAAGGTTCAAGACACAACAGTGTCTCACCAGGTTAAGTGAGCTGCACTGTTTTTTTGGGATAGGAAATGTGATTCTTCTGGATTTCCTGGAATCCGGACTAACCATGAACTTGACTTCTATATCATGGTTCCAACTATGCTGAAGGCTTGAACTTCTGGAATCAAGACAGAGAAGACAACTTTCCTCTTGCAACATGATAACACCAGGCTCCGTACCGTTGAAGACCATGGAGCTCATTGCCATTCTTAGCTGTACTGCCCTACCACACTCACCACATACTATGATTTTACACCTTCTGACTTCCATCTGCTTGGGATGATGAAAGATGGGCTGTGTGGGTAACATTTTCCTAGCAATTATGCCATCATAGCAACTGTAAAAAAGTGGGTCACTTCTGGTGGTGCAGCTTTTTCTAAGCACTGCATGCAGGCTCTTGTTCATTGCTGGCAAAATGCATAGCTAATTGTGGTGACTATGTCGAAAAATAGTGTTTTCTAGCTGACAGTTTGCTCTATCAGATAGTATTATTGTGCTCTTTGTATCTGTTGTAGTTTCCATGAAAACAAACAGGAGGCATTACATTTGGATTAATTCATGTCTGTGTGCTCTAAAGCAAATAGCAGAAGACATCTCTGAAGCAGAATTTTATCTTCTGTGGATTTTGTCCTTGGCCACACCATCTATTTGTTCACACTAAAGAGAATTTAAGTAACCATGGAAACTAGCATCTTAGTAGGATGCAACAAGACCTCAGTGCCTATGTCTCCTCATAAATTTGAATTAAAACAATTGATTCACTGTTACATATGAAAAACCTTGCAAATCCTTGAATCACATGACGAAGAATCTCCAGTTAAAATCACAACTATTTACAGAATTGTGGTTAATGATGTATCACCAGGTTGTTGAATCAGTTCTTTCTTTTTTATACAGATTATTTCAAGAGATGGGCAATAGTCAGTAAGGTTTCAAAATCATCCTCTTTGATGAACATAAAATCTGATTTTTATCTTATTGGAATGTGGAAAGGGGAACTGAAACGTTATTGGGAATCGTCTAATTAATCAGGATTAGCAATGAAGACCTATGTTAGTTCTGACAGAGAGCCCTAATAAGTGTCCATGAAAATTCAGCTTCAGACTTGGAATCCTTGTAAGCTGCTTATTCAAAAACTGTTTATTCACAAAAATGTATGATATACCCATGAAATCTCATCTGAACAAAAGCTGAATTTCAATAAGAGAAACACAGAAACAACAAAAAAAATTTCATGGCAATAAGTTGTTTAAATTTAGAAAACACGATGATAAAATACCTTGTAGTGACTTAGAAGGTTTCCAAGACAGCAAAATGTCTTATGTTTTTGTTTTCTGTTTTCATTTTGTTTCACTTAACTGAATCAGAAATTTATAAAATTAAATTTAATAGAATTATGGAGAATTTATTGATATTTATTGATCCTGAGAATTTGTTCACCTTGGGCCTTTGCCATTTAGATTGGTTAGAGACAGCTACTGCATATGGATTGAAAATGTGGATAACTGAAGAGGTGTGAGCAAAATGTTTATGTTTTATACATTTACTGAATGAAACTTCAGGCACAGATGGACTCTCAAGGGATTCAGGAAGGGTGTTCTTTCATGAATACTCCTACTCTTTTCTTCTGCTGCATGTTCTTGATTGAGTCTTCACAGATATATGAGAGCCAAGCACTGACACCAAAAGCTGATGTCCCAGATGTAGCAATCTATTGTAATATGATTTTGGTCTTGTTAGATTCACTACTGAATGCCTGAATTCAAAGCATTTCATCAGAATATTTTTAAAACATACACCTCTGTCATTGAGGTTCCAGATGTAGCAGAGTGGCATCTCTCCACCTTTTCTACAATCAGAAATCATAGAATCATATCATGGATTGTCTTAGATTGGAAGGAACCTTGAAGATCACCCAGTTCCAACCTCTCTGCTGTGGGCATGGTTGCCACCCTGGTGAGTCAGGCTGCCCAGGGCCCCATCCAACCTGGCCTTGAGCTCCTCCAGGGAAAGCTGGCCTTGAGCTGTGGCATCCACACTTCTCTGGGCAGCCTGTGCCAGTGTCTCACCACCCTAAAGCTACAAATATTTGGGATTCCTGGGCATAGAGGGGGTTTCAGTGTAGCTCTGAAGTAGCTTTCACTTGGAAGTAAACTTAGATTCTAAAATGGAAACTCTGAAAATACTTAAAGATATGAGCAATCTTCTTCCCAACAAGCTCTGTATTCGGTAAATAGTTAATTACATCTGTGAAGATGTTTAAGAATAGTGATTACTCTCTTTAACAGTTCAGTTGTCCCAGGAGTCATATTTACATTAAAAACACAATTTTTACACTTAATGTAACACTTGCTTTTTGGAATACATTTGCAACATTAATTTCATACTGTATATTGATCCAGAGAAGTGACCAGTTAGATGTACTGCTTTCCTTTTAAGCACATAATCTCTCTTTATATAACTGCAAAATAAATACTAACAGAACTTTTATATTAGAGAGTCAACAGCATCATGTAAACAAATTTAAATCTTGCAAACTAATAGTGTGTTTAACAGAAATAATCAGTCTTTTTTAATAATAGCTATGACTTGCAATTTGTTTTTCAGAACAGTAATTTGTTCTTGTTTTGTAAGATGCTTTTCTATTGCTTAGAAACATTTGCTGTAATTATTTATTTTTACAAGGAAAATAGAAACTATATTCAGTAAACTGAAAAGGAACCGTATATGTACAAACACAATAGCCAGAGTTAGGAAGAATAAGGCCTGTGACATATCTAAAAGGCCAGTTTATCTTTTCCCATCCAAATGTAACTTTCCAAATGAATTCTATTCATATTACTTTCCTGTAAAGAGTTTACTTGACTGCTAATTAAAACAGTGGCAAAGCCAGTTCATTTGCAATTCAGTATCTTAGGTCTGAGCCACATCAGTTGGTTTCTCTGTGATTTGTGTAATGCAAGTAAATTGGCTTTTCCGTCTAAGCAGAGGCAAGAAGATTTGGAAATGTTTGCTTATATTCACATCAGGGTGATGGAGTGTTGATTTGCTGGCTTTTCATATTTGTATTTGAGCTATGGTTCTCCAAACAGAGCTTTGGCACTGATATTTGGCTACACCCAATACTCTGAAGTGAGGAGCATAGAGGGTGGTTAATACTGAGACATCTCTGCATGCAAACATTTAAAATTTTTACCTGAATGAATAATGCCAAACATTTTTTTCTTTCCTTTTTTTCTTTTTTTTTCAACTTAGACTAAGGTATTTAGCACAAAGTGAAATCAGAAGGTCAGCTTCTGCTAGCCATAAACCTGGAAACAGCTCTCCTATTGCAAACACTGCAGGATATCTTTAACAATTAGTTATCAGATAATACGCAGATAATTTGTATTATCTGTCACACTGATCCCTTTCTCCAAAAAAACCAACACAGCTCACACACTATCAGCTCTGGCTTCCTTAGCTCTTAAGAATCAGTGCCCAGTTTCTATGTCCAACATTAAAAACACGAGGAATATTGAAGACAGTTGTTTTTTCTAATGTGCGGGTAAATGGACAAGGGTTTGGGCAACCTTCTTGATCAGGGATTGGACCACATGGCCTTCAGAGGCCCCTTCCAACCTCAACCATTCTGTGATTCCGTAATTCTACATGTAACAACTTTCACTCTTCCTCCATTATGCTCTACTCAGAAAATACATATCATTTGGCTATTTTTAGCTGGCTTAATTCTCTCCTTATCCGCTGCCTTAGCAGATGCTGAGCTGCAATATCTAAATATGCATTTAGCATGTCAGTAAGATGTTCTCATCCTTCTTATTTTACAGATGAACGTTAAACTTTAGAGATTTTAATGAAAAATGATCAAATATATCAAATTTCTTTAGTTTCCAACAAAAAGACTTATTTATTTTTCAGCAAATGTAGATCACGCACAGTGTGACTTCTGTTCAGATAACTATTCTGAAGACCTTTAGATGCAGCTGGGAGTACAACACCAACACAGACTCAGAATACCAGACTGAGCACCTGGAAGACTCTCGTTGTAATAGCTAACTTGAATTAGTTTTAAAAAAATGTTCAGTAACCCATGTAAAATTTGCTTCAGTTAGATACACAAACCAGTTCTTTAGATTGAAATCTCTCCTACTTTTTTTCCTTCCTTCACAACATGTCCTTTTCCCCTTGAATAAATAAAGTTAGAATTTTTTAAAGGATAACTTCGGCTGGTCACCCAAGTTCATCTTCAAAGTAGATGTTATCTATAAACCAGACAGTGCTAGGACAGGGCAAAAGGAGGAGAATAAGATTTTATCTCATACTGCAAGCACGCAATGAGTCTGAAAAGAGAATTCAGTTACGCATCCAAATAAAAGCAAGTTAACAAAACCTCACGTATCAACTCTTTGCATGTGAAATCTTCCCAGATGAGGTGTAACAATGGAACTTTCTTCATAGATTGTAACCTGTTAGGTGGAGATGACTCCATTTGTCTAGAAGAAGCAGGGCAATCACTGTCAGCTGGCTGGCCAACAGTGAGAAAGTTTTTAATCTGAAGAACTTGAGGGGGGAATCCCAAACGTCCATGCTTATGCTATTGTAACTGACTGAGGAATGGACCAGGTAAACCAGAACAATGACAAATGTTCCCTAGGTGCCTCTCATGACATGAGCCAGAAGGCCATGGGCAGCAGTCAAATAGATAGGGCCAGACTCTTTTTAGAGGTGCTCAGTGACAGAACAAGGAGCAGTGGGCACACACTGGAACACAGGAGGTTCTATAAGAACATGAGGAAACACATCTTTACTTTGAGAGTGGCAGAGCACTGGAACAGGCTGCACAGATAGGCTGGAGAGTCTTCTCTGGAGATATTCAAAATTCACCTGGACACTTTCCTGCACAACCTACTGCTGGGAATCTGCTTTAGCAGGGGAATTGTACTCAGTGATCCCCAGAGATCCCTTACAACCCCTATGATTCTGTGATTCCGTGATTTTGTGTATCATGTCTGCCCTTAAAATTTTGCAAGCTGGGCCAAATTGGATTACAAAATCACAGAATTACTTCATATTTGTCCAGGGCTAATGCCATAAGCACAGACTGTGTCTGATTTGAGCAAGCTTCTAAGTGGGTTGCACAAGAAATATTGAGTATCGTACATCTTCACATCTGAGAGATTGATATTTTTCTGAATAGACAAAAACATATACACACGCTTATTCATTTCATTACTTTTAATCAAATGGCAACACTTACCAGAGGCAAAGCAAATTGAATGCAATTTGAGAACTAATCTATTTTTACTCCACTCAGACCAAATCAGCCCACTGAGTGTAGCTGTGATAGTATGGATAATTACCATTGTCATTGTTATATTTGTTTCTTTGTGAGACTTTAATGTTATTAGTTTTGTCCCCTCTATTTCTTTCCCTCTTGATATTTTAATATGAATTGTTTAGTCAAAAATACTTTCATGAATCTGTGAGAGCAAATGAACTGTAAACTATCCACCCACGTTGTCCTTTTGTCTGCTTTATTAGCTATGACTGCATTCATTAATACAGATTATCACTCTATGAAGGAGAATGACTAATGTAGCAGCATCTGTAGACACTGGAAAGCTCCTAGTGTAATACCGAAGGTGAATCCAACCCCAAAAGAACTACTAGTGCCAAGTATGAAGACAAGGCATATCAGTTAAATGTTTATGTCACAAGACTCTCAACAGCAACAGCTATTTGTTGTTTTTTTTTTTCCTTTCATTGCTTCCGGCGTTGACATGTATGTGTCATATGCCATTAGGATCAGTGATTCATTTAAGACAAGAACCTATTGAGAAATGGATGGCGGATACTTTTGACCACTTTTGAAAGTTCAGCCATTTCAAATTTGAGTGCTGAACTGTGTGGGCTTTTTTTTTGTTGGAAAACTGACAACACTGTTTTAAAATGAACTAAAGATTCTAAATATCTTATATCCACTCCTGCAAACATAAGTAAATGATGTAGTCAATTTGTTCTATCTGGACAAGATTTTGAGCTGAAGGGATACCTTTTAAGTTTAAAATAAAGTGCGTTTTGTTGTTGTTGTTGTTAATTGTTTGAAGTTCATTACATCTACTTTTTTATTATTATAACTCTAGTACTACTGAAAAAGGATGAAAGAAGTGAGGACCTCATGATATTGGGAATTTATGTCCCCTCAGTATTTGCAAAATAAATTTTAGTGGATAGTGAGAAAATATCAAAATGAAGAGTGTCTGCTGTGTAGTAAATGAACAAGTAAACAAGCAAAACCAACCAAAAACTAACAAACAAACAAACAAAAAAAAACCCCACTTCTTGAATGTGTAATAGTAATAATAAAAACATAAAAACAATAATGTGAAAGAAAAGAAAGACAGATTTTTTTCATGTTCACACTGTATTTTAAAAAGTCAGTCATTAACTTCTGGCTGAATAGAGAATACCAATAGTTCCATATTGTAACAGCCACTGTAATAAAGCTGAATGATTTTAGTCAGAAGATGTGACGCTCCTTTCCAGGATGTAGAAAAAAGACATATAACCAGAAATGACCACACATGTAAACGATAAAATTTCCACCCTCCCCACTAAAGAATAAAAAAGAAAACCAATAAAACAAATGATGGCACTGTTCTTTGCCAAAGGCAAAGAAAGATATGGAGACTGGTTGAAAAAATCATTAATAAAAGTCTGAAAAACAAATATAAATGTAAAGCAAGACTCCTAATTCAAACCAAGTTTGTACCTAAAAGAGAGAAACAACACTCCTGTAACTTTGCAGTTGATCTCCATAGGAGCTGGTCATGTTTGTAGTCAAAGCAAAAAAAAATCCCTAAGAGAGACTGTGTACAGCCAGCTCTGCGAAGCCCTATGTATGGATCATTTTCACTTCCACAGCAAAGGTCTAATGCTTCCAGTCACTACTCCAACTGTTCCTTTTTTGTTTTGCACATAATCATATAGATAGTGCTATTC
Organism: Numida meleagris; assembly: GCF_002078875.1. Lineage (NCBI taxonomy): Eukaryota > Metazoa > Chordata > Aves > Galliformes > Numididae > Numida > Numida meleagris. Next base: position 188,996,688 of record NC_034409.1, on the reverse strand, counting down.
ACAGGAAGTCATTTAAATAAACAAAACACACTGAAGTCTAAAACAGTTTTCATTGAGGATGTTGCTACAGGGTCCCATAACTTTGTGAATATAGTAACAGTTCTGTAGTGGCTTGAGAACTGTTCTCTGTTGTGATACTGACCCTGAATATTATTCTAGCTCCTTGATATCTGCAGCTGTACACTATTCTGCATCCAAGCCTGGGACCCTAGCATAAGAAAGATGCCGAGCTGATGGAGTAGGTAGAGAGGAGGGCCACAAAGATGATCAGAGGCTGGAGCAGCTCCCCTAAGAGGATGGGCTGAGAGAGTTGGGCTTGTTTAGTTTGGAGAAGAGAAGGCTCCAGGAGCCCTGATTTCTGCCTTCCAGTACTTGAAGAGAGCTTACAGGCAGGAGAGGGACCAAATTTTTACACAGTCTGATAGTGACAGGACAAGGGGGAATGGCTTTAAACTAAAAGAGGGGAGATTTAGGTTAGATTTTAGGAAGACATTTTTTATTCAGAGGATGGTAAAGCACTGGAACTGGTTGCTCAGAGAAGCTGTGGATGCCCCTTCCCTGGAGACATTCTGGGCCAGGTTGGATGGGGCCCTGGACGGTCTGACCTAGTGCTTGGCACCCTGCGTGTGGCATGGCGGTTGGAACTAGAAGACCTTTAAGGTCCTCTCCAACTTAAACCATTCTATGACCCCATGATTCTATGATTCTATGTGTAGGTTTAATGATGTAGGTTATTCTTATCCAAAAACACATTTGTGGTCCCCCATGACAAGTCTTTCTTCATTGTATTTCTTTCCTATTTATACCACTGCTGTCTTCTTTTCAGATTTTACTACATGTCTTTTAGCTTCTAAATATAAGGGGATCAAATGCCATAAGAAAGGTTGATGTATATGTACATCAAAATAGCCAGTCATGGTTTGGCACAAGTTCTTTGACCTATCAGCATACTGATCTGAAATGATGTTACTGCATTTTATATAGTCCTGTGATTTTATTACCACATTCCTTAACAGCTAGCTATATGGTGTCACAAAAAAATTAGCCCAAAGAATTTCAGTGAAATGCACTATAATGGGACCAATAATCATATGAAGTGTGTTCTAGGTAATTTTTAATTGGATTTTTATTGCATGGAAACTGAGGAAAAATGCAGCAGAAACCAGAAGAATAAAAAGGAGATTTTTTTTTGTCTCATCAATTAAGTAGAGGTAAAATGTAAATTACCATTAATATGGAAAAAAAACCTGAATATAACACTGTTCTGTCAGCGACTATTTCACAGTGATTTTTGACCATCCTGTATAAGCTCATGCCAGCTATTGTGATGCAGATAAAATTGCTGTTTATGTTGAAAGAAAGAAAAGAAATGAGAAAAGAAAGCTCTCTTGCAGTTCACACTTCTGCAATCACAAAAAGCTTTGATTCTGCAAGCGTTTTCTCCTGTAAATATACTGTCTTTATTACGACCAAACATTGGGCTAAGATCTCCAAGGCACAAAGCAGGAGCCTCCTCTGTTCAGCTGATATAATAAGGTCCAGACTCACTGAGAGAGATCTGGAACAAGGCCAAAACCTCCAGCAATTAATTTGTGCTCTGTTGTGGAATCCACTGGCAATCTGAGCTAGAATGAATTAACTCAAAGTGCTTAGATGATACGTGCTATTTCATCTCTAGATTCACAGTTAGTATGTTTTCCTTGGAGACAGACGCATAAACCTGCTCTCCCATACAGAAAATATCTGTAATGTCGGAGGGCAGACATTTCACCTAATCCAGTATTCAGTGGGTCACATAGACTGCATGTCTAATATATGTCCTATATCTAGATCATTCTACAATACTTCCTGCACTAGTCAACCTCTGTAATGTGTTTTGAAATGAGTAAATCTTCCATAGAAGAATAAGGAATCCAGGACATGCTGAAATTCTTAGTTTTGTATTAAGTATTTACTGAAATTGAACAAACCTCCAGATCTTTTCTATCTGGTTTAATTAAATGCCATGGCATTAGTTACACTGCTAAACTTTCTCTGGCTGCACTTCCACTCTTCCTACACATGAATATTACCTCTTATCCCAGACAGTGTTTAACTGAGAAGAGATCTAAGTATTGGAATACTTGACAGACTATAGATTAAAGCATGTACCTGAATGATGACAGACACAAAAAGAAATTCCTCATGTGCAGTTAAGTCATGACACTGGGATCTTCCAGCATGTGAAGAGAATTATCCATCCATACAACACTGCAGTGGGCATGACTATCTGTTTAGGTTGTGGTTTACCTGGGTTCAGTACAGAGGATGTACCATGTTGTCACCTAGTTTGCATCCTCCAGGTACAACAGCTAAAGAGACATCTACTGTATGAATGCCCAGAGAATGCCAACTAGGCTTCCCAGTGCTGCAGTATGTGTTAGACATCTTGAGGTATGTTCCAGTGAGACTGACTGCTAAAGACTATCCCCGGAGACAATATTTGCTTCCAATTTTAGAGGCTGTGAGAATGAGAGATATGGTGATATGTGCTGAAATTTTTTGGTTTAGGCATCCATGCTGCCATTTGTCACGCTATGGACCTAAGCAGACTTCAGTTATGCAGGTAATAGCAGAGTCTCAAACTAAGGTGGCAGGAGGGGGATCGATTGTTTGTGAGTGTGGATAGCGATAGGACAAGGGGGAATGGTTTTAAGCTGAGACAGGGGAGATTTAGGTTAGATATTAGGAGGAAGTTTTTCACACAGAGGGTGGTGAGACACTGGAACAGGTTGCCCAAGGAGGTTGTGGATGCCCCGTCCCTGAAGGCATTCAAGGCCAGACTGGACGTGGCTCTGGGCAGCCTGGTCTATTGGTTGGCGACCCTGCACTTGGCAGTGGGGTTGAGACTCGATGATCTTTGAGGTCCTTTTCAAGCCAAGCCATTCTATGATTCTATGATTCTATGATCTGCCTTAGCTTGTATTAGATGCCAGGATTGGCATGGGACTTCTGAGAAAAGTTCTGTGGTCTGTAACAGTGAAGTAGAAATGCTCAACTAACTTTACCTGCATTAGCTTTACACAAAACTACAGTTATATATAAAACTATACATAAAACTCTAAAAGTCCATGGCTGTCTGAGGATTTTCTAGGAACTTTCATGTAGCTGCTCACAAAGGTAAGAATGAAAACCCCAAACAAAGAATTTCAGACCCATTTCCTATCGTCCCCATGATAATTTGAATTAAAATGCCACAAGGCTAGATACTTGGTCATTCTGAAATGGAGATAAGAGTTATCAAATTTAATAGAAAATTCCCTTTTGTATTACACTCTGCAGTTGGATTTTCAAGCTTCTTTGAGAGGTTCTATCTCTAATAAATTCACAGCTAACTTCAAGATATTTAATCACAGTAGTTATTCTTGAGGGAAAAACAAAAGACAACATGAACTACAAGATAAACTTTCTTGGATCTGTGATGTCTTGTGGATATTATCATTCACTTGAATCAGGAAGTAAGAGAAATCTAACTTTCCCTTTCATTAACATTTTCTGTTCACTTGAAAAGGAAGTTTAGTATCGCTTTATAAAAAAGTGTAATCCACTATCCTTAATTATCACTATGTTGGTGCTGAGCTTATTATATAATAGATTCCTTAATAATTTGAATTAAAGGAGGGACAGCAGTAAGTATGCTTCTAACTCTAATGACAAATAATTATGTGCTTCCTCTTAGCTCAATTAATATGAATAAGCATTTAAAAGATTAACATACCATTAATTCACACACTATTTGAATAATAAAGAGGTATAAATTACTGGTCAAAAGAAAAGCCAACATTTCTGCATAATAAAGAAAGATATAATTGACAGCTGCAGTAGTCAGGTTTATTTTCTAAATTCATAGGTTATAAAACTCACATGACCTTAGCTCCTTTTTCTCCATTGACCCTGTAGTCTTCTACTGTGCAAAATTTTTCATTCAGAAAATCTTTATGCACATAAAATATTGGATTTCACAGATTTGAAGTCTGCAGATCTGTTTGAGCAGATCTTGGAGACAGCATTAGTATCTTTCGTACATGAGGTGGATAATGCTTATTATAATGGGACAGTGATCTCCAGTTGCAAGATGCAAGTACTGTTAGAACTGAGATCAAGGATACTTTTTTGTGTGTTAAAACAAATTTCAGTAGTGGAATACGTGCTAGAAAGGAATACAAAATGAATGACTGTGAAGATAATAAAAATAAAATGTTTTCCATTTGGTTATAAAAATGCAGACAATTTGGTTCCTCTTCTTGACAAAATTGAAAATCCCTTGTGTGATTCACTTATTATATTTTCCAGAACTGAATATCTTTTTTTCAACAGTGTATAATTTGTTATGCATTTAAATAGAAAAACTGTGTGATCCACCAGAGATTTGTTCAGGGTCAGTTGGAAAGAGTGTGTTTATTAAATAATGTTTAGAATAGGAGCTTCAATTTATTTCCCTGTGATGCACATTATGCTCTGCGTAAAATTTGAAGCCCATTTTTCTACTTCTATCTAGTAATTCTTTTCTGATTTTGTCAACAAACAACCTAATGATGGGCTGAGGTGTTTGATAAACTAAAGATATATTTTAACAACGTTTTGTAAATGGTTCTCAACTTGGAACACGTGAATCATAAAGATCTTATGAGAAAATAAGTAGGTAAGAAAGGGAACATGAAATCTTACATGAAAACAGATCCGATCACTATTTTTTTGTCAGGAAATAAACAACATGTGCCCGATATACAAACAGGGTTAGTCTCATGTTTACTCTTAGTAAAAGCAAAGGCAGTAATGAAAAGAGAAACAATCAGACATGTCCTTTTCATTGGTTTTCCTGAATTATGAGTACATTTATGTATTAACATGTTTTAACTATTTTCAGGACTTTTGTTTTCACTTAACACCATTTATTTCACAGAACCATGTAAGATGGAAACGATTCCCAAAGGTCAACTATCCCAAACTCATGCCCAAAGTCCAGTCAGAACAAGTTGCTCAGGTCTTTGCTGAGTGTTATTCTCGATATTTTCAAGGAAGGAGATGTCAGCCATTGAGCTAATATTTTGAATATGAAGGGTGAAATTCATTTCATTTCATATCATAAGATGTAACTGTATACATATGTAAGCTACTGAAGAAGTACAGTTTTAAGAGAATTCACGTTGCTGAAATTTCCATAAATTATTAAATCTAGAGGAAGGATATTCACTAATTCACTAATAAAAGAGGCATAGTTATTCCTAGGGTTACAGCAGTTTTTCTAATGAACATAAAACTAACAGTGGTATTGTGTTGTCTCCAGGGCAACAATCAATTTTGATACTGAATTAAGCACAGAAATTTCTATAAAATAGTCATTAAGAAAAACCAGACATATTTGACAACCTAGTTGCTTCAGGTTTCATATTCATTATCCATTTCTCAGTGCCCTGGTTGCTGCAGTATCTTAACAACGACCACCTGGAAGTCTGCTACATTCCTTAGAAAACATAGTTAGGAAGACAAGGTGCTTTCTTTTCTTTCAACTACACCACTCAGACAAAAAAACAAACAAAAAATTTTTTGTAGATCAAGAATGTAAAAATAATATGTGGTAAGATGATGATAGAGATAATAGTAAATATCCTTCTCCTAAAGGCTGATACATCTTCCTTCGCAGTTAATGACAAAACTCTCATTGACCTCCATCATCAAAATTAAATGTTTAGTCGTAAATTAGCCTTTTAATTATTCCTCATTATTCAGTCATTTCAGCCCTTTAATCTTGAGCTGCTTCCAACCCCTTCCATGAACAGCTGCTAACTTGATTAAGTTTTTGTCTTTTTTTTTCTCCTTGTTATTGACAGGAGCAGTCCATACACAGTATTTCACCTGTAGTGTACTACCCAGAGAAATTATGCCCCAGCCTGATCAAGGACATGACACCTCCGCATATAGAATTCTTCATCGCATTTTCAGTAGTGTCACACTACAAGACATTGCTGAATGTATTTTAATGTGGATGCCTTTTTATATCCCTTGAGAGTATTGTGATATCCAGATTCCTTTTTGAATAGTATGTAACCAAAGTATTTTGGTTTGGTTGGTTGTTTTTTTATTATCTCCATAGGTCCCTCTAAAAGTAATACTTCCAATTTCTTTCCATTGAAACTACGGCAAATACAAAAAGCACAATAACAGTATTTAATAAAGCAAATCCTCAGCTATAAAACACTCTTTTTCAACATAGCCACCACCACTAGCCAATCCACATGGTTGAGTTGATCAAGACGCTCCTCATTTTGTAGTGTGGCTGCTGTACTTTTCTTTCACATCATTGTTGTCACTTCTGAAATGCATCGCCCACTGCCTCACTGTGCTCACCTTCACTGTTTTGTCTCCATAAAAATTTAGCAAGTGTTGGTGAATATCGATGTGTGCAATTTTTTTTTCTGTATGGAAGAATTAAATAATTCAATGACATACTTTTTTTTCAGACACGTCCATGTAGATATAGCGTTGAGAGACCTGGTTTAGTGGGGTTATGTTGGTGGTAGGTGGATGGTTGGACTTGGTGATCTTGTAGGTCTTTTCCAACCTGGCTAATTCTATGATTCTATGATTCTATGTCAGATGTCATTTTGTCAGGCTGCCCCTCTTCTGCCATCAGTCACACAGCAACAAAATGTAATGGCATACCAGCAGGAAGGTTCAACCTCTACTGCCATACCATGAACATAATAAGAGGCATTACTTCCAAACAAAAAACAGTTTAAGACATGACAAAGGAATTGCATGCATGAGTACAAGTTTCACCTCTCACCATGAATTTCAAGCAAATGCAACCACACTTCACACATGTACTGACTGAATCTAATAAAGTTAGTCACAATTTAGCCTGTTTCTTTTTTTGTCTCATATTTAAGGCTGAGCTCAATTGCTTTTAGTATTCTGTTATGTGTTTGCCAGGGTGAGATTATTGTTTTCTATTCATTTATTTTTTGCTGTAGAGTTACTACATTGTCAGAACAGGGTTTGGAGGACTTAAGATAGAAATACAATCCAGATTGCATCTAGTTCTTTAGGGCCTGTTTAAGTCCCTTTTTCCTCACTGGCATACATTCTGTTTTCCAGAATGGACAATATTTGTTAACTCCTTTTGTGCTTAGCTTTGTTAGCTTGCTGGAAAAAAAAGTCAGCCCTAATTTACTACTATTTTTTCCTTTTCACTCTGCTCAGCTATCCCTCTATCCTTCTGATCTCATTCTACAGAATGTCAATAATCATACACTCAACATCAAGAAGAGGACTCATCTCATGTTAAGAACTTTTAGCCCAAAACTAAACATTTGTACCTCCCTGAAATTGTAGTACTTTATCCATAAGCATTGAATCTACACAACATGTTTTTTTCCATAGGCTAGGAATATAATTTTTAATTGAAACACCAAGGGAAATTTAAACCAGTAAAATGTAATGATCTGAATCAGGGCTCTTTCAGAACACCTGGGTTATCTCCTGCTCTTACAGAGGCTGGCACGGGATCATTAGTGACCATATGTAGTTAGAACCTCATTTTGCATCTCATCTGAAAGACATCACCTCCAGCAATATAATAGTCATCACATATGCTGGGCACAAATTGAGAGAGAGTCTATTAAAAGAAATGTTGACAGTACCTCTCATAGCACCTTGCTGTTCGCTGGTTCCTCTTCCAGCACAATCCTGATTATGTGGTTGTATATTCTATACTGGATTTCTGTGGCCATGCCTATACTAGCATCTCACTATTCCCTTAAAATAACATCTCTTCCCTAAACCCAACTGCTCTGTAAATTTTCTATCCCATACTGAAGGAAAATATTACCAAGAAACTTAAATGAAGTTCTGTCATGTCAAGATATTTTGTTAACTATTCTTTAATTCTAAAAATGTGGCCCAAATGTGAAGGGCCTGCTAGAACATAATAGTTCTTTTCAAAGCTGTCTGCAATCAGTTAATAATCCATATTCCTATTCCACTAGTACCCACTAGCAATGAAGTGGTCAACAATAAAAAAATAAAAAAGGTTTTTCAGTCATCATAAATTGTGAGTTCTTGATTTTAAGACATAATTGTACCAACTATCCAGCTACTTGACAAGTCACGCATTCCACAAGGTAGTGTTTAATTAGGGCTATTCAAGCCATTAGTTATTTGCACTGGTAGACAAAGAAATTTAAAAAAAAAGCCCATGCAGTCTCCAAGGCAGATTGAAAAGCTTAAATGAAGCAGAGATTTCTTCCTTACACACTCTTGTTCTCTTGTGAATTTGATGCAGTTGTCAAACAATGCCACTTTGACACATGGTAGCGCCAGATAATAAGATTACAATAAAAAACAGTAGAATGGGAATTGACCTTGGTCATTCTTGACTCTCTCTCCTTCACCCTGGGGATACTTCAAAGGTATCTGATGGCAGTGCAGTCAGACAGTAATGTCCTTGAATAGCTCAGCAGGTATATCAAATAAAAATCAGCTTTGCTCCCCTTTCAAAGTAGTATTTTCCATGTAAATCTCCTGTATGCTGTATAGCTGCCTTCGTCTTCTACTTAATTTTTTTTTAGACTTAAAGAGGAGGGAAACTACATATGTGAGTACAGAAAAAACATTCTTATCACTGGCAAGAGTTTCTTTTGTTGTAATAGCTGGGGATCAGGTTAATGGTAATTGGAAAAAATCAAGATATATTTGACAACTCTTGACTAAAACAAGGTCTAGTATTGCTGGTTATTTAGTGTTTGTTTGTTTTGTTATCAATCTAAGTCGCATTTGCAAACCTGAAATTTTATTAAGGCGTTTTTCATGGATCCCCACACCTCCTATATGTAATATGTCTTAAAGTCAACATCCACCTATCTACACAAAATCTCATTCTGCTTCTACCTTCAACTGTTCATGGTAAAGTCATTCTTATATCTGAGATTTTGACACCTTGAAGCACTCAGTTCTTCATCCATTAAGCTGTGGAATGTCAAAATAGCTGCTATTGCTCATGCCCAGAGATCCAGTATTTATCCAAGCTACACTGAGACTGAGACTCCAGGGTAGTACCCTTAGTGAAGGGCAATTCCTTCTATCCTGTGGTGGAATGTCTCAGAACAGCCTTTTTTAACCTCAGGCTGAAATTGCCTAAAGCAGTTTGGGATAGTCCTTGGATTTCTAGACTAGTCAACAATTTGTCAAAAAATGGTAAACTTATAAATCTCTGAATGATCTAGGATCATAGGATCATAGGACAGAAGGAAAAGGGGAAAAAAGTAGGTATGTAGTATTTTCCAGATAACAGTGACTTGTACTCCCCAGTCTATGATCTTAAGCCTTTTTTTCCTACTTTGAACTATTCAAATCAACAGCTCTCTTCCTCATCTTATTATACTTCATTTATGAAAAAGGTTTATTTTTAATTCTTATTTTCCTTGCCACAAACTCTTCTTTACTCTGTCATTTTAATATTCAGTGTAGTTCTTTTTGTCAATTCAACATTCTTGCTTCTTTGTAACCTTTTAGACACATCAGGTGTCCCACTGCTTTTCTTGTTTCTAAAGACTTTTGAATCCATTTGTACATATGCTTGCATTTTATTCCATAATCCGTGGTCTCTTTTTTTCTGCAACAAATGCCTGGTGGCTGTGACTCCATTGGTAAGACATAGTATGTCCCCACACAGGTACCTAATTCTGAGCTTTGTCACCAGAAAGCATATAAAACATAGATCTAAGCCTCTTTGTCTTGTTAATCAAGTGGCTGAATAAAGAGAATTTGAATGCTTGCTGCATTGGAGACTTAATTCCCAGGTTTGCAGATAAGCTTGTCTAATTTTTGTAGATGTTGAAGATGACAGAAGTTTTCAAAGAAAAATATTGCTTTGAAGATGGTTATATTTCCCTCTTCAGTATATTAGTAAGAGATTATCTTTAATAAATTATGTTTGCTTGGTTGGTTGGTGATTTTTAATTATTTTTCTGTATCCTTCTGACAAGTATAAGACTTATGTTTTGCTGGCAAGGAGAACTTCAGAGTCCCTGCTGCTTCCTATCCAAGTTTCCAGCAAAATTCTGCAAGGTAAACCTTGGGGAGACTGCAGGTGAGCCTTTTTTATTTAAAGACTACTGAGAGAAAAAATGGTGGATACACCAGGAAGAATTTAGCAGACTCTGGAGAACCTTGGTAGAGTTTGAATTTTGTTCATATTGGAATCTAATACAGTTTTTCAGTTAGATTTTTGGTCAAGACTCATAAATTTCTAATTTTCCCTCTCTTAGTTTATTTGATGAAGATGTTCTTATACATAACTGATGGCTACTTTTCAGTTAGACTCATTTAACAAAACAATGCAAACTGTAGATCACTGGAGTGTCCTTCGTGGAGAGATATTGTCCATATTGCAACATGACCAGGCTTTGTGTTTGAAGTTATGTCGCATTCTCAATATACATCTTGACAAAGAGGCAGCTGGTAGCTGATACTAGATTCTCTCAAATGCACAATTGTTCTTATAATGCATTTATAAAAGTTGGTACTGGACAGGAGAGGGACCAGTCTCACAATTCTAACTAAAGATTTCCCATTGACATGTACTCACCAGGCATATGATATAACCGTTCTGTTGTAAGATTTGGTTATTTTCATGAATTTTTCTCCATGTTAGCTCCAGCTACCAGATATCTTTTTATACTTGTGTTTTTTTAATTGTTTTCCACTGCCCACCCTAAAGAGATAAAATTATCATCTTCCCTTCTCCTGTTACTTGCATTTAGTTTACCGTAACACAGAGAAAGCTTGAATGTAATTCATCTTTTATTCCTCTTCATCTACAAGTAAAATAATTCTCTTCAATCATCTTTAAAAGTGTTATTTTCTTTTTATCCTCTGCCATGTGAACATCTGTCTTAGTACTTGCACACCTGAAAAAAATCTAGTGCTTTATGATAATTGTTATACTGAAAGAGGGAAGCAATTTTAAGTTTTGCGGTGCTTTAACATCTCATCTTCTTTCTCTCATGTAATAAGTTAGGAAAATTCAAAATAAGTGATGGCATAAGCCTATTCACACACATTCAAAAAAGAATTCTGGCAAGTGAAATGCATCCTATCAGGCTGCGTTATATGGTTGACCTAGTAGATTCTAGTGTTTCCTCGCAAGTTGTTATGCTTGATTATGCAAATTTACAGGAACAGGAATTGTTGACCAAACACACATTTTGAATCTTCTATCAGGTTGATGAGTACTTAGTGACTCTTCAACATGCACATGATTGGCAATGCTGACAATAAGAGCTTATTTGAATGCTGTAGTCTGTTATGTCAAGGAATCTTTGTTCTCTTAAGTGCATTAGTTATCTTTTTAATTTATTTATAAATGTATATACTATTCTTATTGTTTACTTTTTTATTTTCAGTAATTTAATAAACCACTTTTATTTGTTTCTTATCAACTATCAAAAGAGGAATGTCTTCATACTACTCCACTTAAAAAAAAAAACACCCAGAAATAATGACAGACTTTTTTTCACAGCAAAATCTAGGTGAAGTTTTGAAGTACGTATTCCAAGGGACCTGGAGCTGATTAGATAAGTGTTATACTTCAGCATCAAAAAATTATCTGAGTATACACTCAAAGTATTTATCATGCCAAGTAAGAAGTGTCAAAACTATTTCTTCTCATATAGCATCCTGAAGTATTTTTGTTCATTTTCTCTTTGATGTGAACAGTATCACATATTCTGTTAAGAATTGGGCCTTACCGTCAACTATGATTGTGCTATTTTCCCTGAGAGAGGAGCCTTGCTTCTCGTTGTAAAGACAACAGAGGTTATTCAGTTGTGGGAAGATCTCTGAAAGGTAAATGCAAGGAAAGTATTGTAAAGGGGAAGGTGATAGCATGCGCGGAGATTGGGAGTTCCTGTGGGTACTAGGCTTTAGATAGGTAATAAAGAAAAAGGTTCTTAAGGTCCTAGAGGAAACTGTTAAGGTTTTACTGTTTGAGCAACAGAAAACTGATGGTTTGACAGCAAGCTTGAAAAACAGAACCTACTTTCCATAAGTTATGAATGGGCACAAACTGAAACACAAGAAGTTGTTTATATATTTTTATAGTAATGGTGACTGGTCATTGAAATAGATAGTCCACTGAGGTTGTAGAGTCTCCTTTCTCGGAGATGGACAAAATCTGACTGTACATGGGCCCAGGCAACCCTCACTAGTTGAGTGTGCTTTGAGAACGAGTTTGGACTGGAAGATTTCCAGGTGTGCCTTCCAGTTTCCGCTATTCTGTGATTCCATGACTTGTGGGAAAATGTTTTCACCTGAATACTAACCTCTCCCTGTCCTATTTTGTCTGTGTCAAGGATTTGTGTCTAGTCTGTGATCTAATAAGACTTAGTTTTAGAGATTCACAACCCACTTCTGAACAACTATGATAATCTATGAATAACATTATTTTTTAGATTGTTGGTGTTGTTAACTTCTGCATCAGGGATATACAGATCTGATTTTAAAGATCATCCATCTCTTTTAAAATATTTTTAATGCAGTGCAGATCTATATTCTAGAAAACATGGGATTGCAATAGAAAATAGCAATAGAGATCTATGTTCATAGTATTATCATCAATATGCTAGAAATGTAAAACAGAGAACATATTCAAGGTAATGACAGAGTAATGACACATGCCCAGATGCTCATCTTCAATTCAGATAAGCAAGATGAAAAATGCTTCCTGATTCATGCAGTATCATGCCATTACTGTGCTATGGAAAGATGCAGAATAACTGATTGCTCCATAGAAGACTGGTACATTGACTTTTGCCTCAGCCACGATGTATTATGTATTACTGGTATTCCTTTGTCACAAAAATGCACTCCTAAACATTTTCATGTATAGATTTATAGATTTGGGGCTGAAAATATGTAGACATTTAAAAGTAAAGAGAGGGAAAAATATGATACTGATCTAAAAACAGCTGAGTATTTAATAATATGATGTGAATGCAGACCTTCTGTAAAGGTCTATTAAGTGGACAAACTTCTTAATGCCATCCAAAAATATGGTAAAAGGGCTGAAAGACATGTCCTGGGAGGAGAGGCTGAGGAAACCCATGGAACTACTGACATATCACCTCATCTCTGTGCTGGAGATAAACATGGAGCAGATCATCCTGGAAGCTATGCTAAGGCACATGGAAGAGTGGGAGGTGATATGGGAGTAGTAGTACGGTTTCACCAAGGGCAGGTCCTGCCTGACCAATCTTGTTGCTTTTTATGATGGCTTAACTGCCTCAGTGGACAAGAGAAGAGCCACTGGTGTCATCCATCTGGACTTCAGTTAAGGCCTTTGACACATTCCCCCATAACATCCTTCTTTCAAAATTGGAAAGATAAGGATTTGATGAGTGGACTGTTGGATAGATGAGAAACTGGCTTCAGGATTGAACCCAGAGAGTGATGGTCAATGACTCAGTGTCTGAATGGAGACCAGTGACAAGTGTCGTCCCTCAGGGGTCAGTACTGGGACCAATGCTCTTTAACATCTTCATCAATGGCATCAACAGTGAGATCGAGGGCACCCTCAGCAGTCTGCTGATGACACCAAGCTGTGTTGACACGCCTGACGGACAGGACATCATTCAGAGAGACCTTAAAAGAATCGAACAGTGGTCCCAGGCCTAGTTCAGTCTAGTTCCAAGACAAAGAGGGTGAAGAGACTCACAGACCCAAGCCAAAGAAAATGCGGGATGAGGAGAGGGGAAAAGGTAGGGAGATAGCAGCAACGAGCTAAAGAAAAATCTTAATTTACTAAATATGACAGCAGAATGTGAGATGACACAATATAGTGCAATATGATTTAAACTGAAGCTAACAAATCAAATAAAACGAGAGAGAGAGAGAGTTTCCAAAACCAAAGTCCTTACTCTGTTGCTGTAGGTGAGACGGCCAGGGAGCACAGAGAGCAAAGAGACAGTCTTGTGACTCCCAGCCAGTTTTACCTTTCCCTCTGAATGGAAAACAGAAATGGAAAAATGAAGTCTTCTGGGAGTTGTAGTTCATACTTCTTTTCTGAGACCAAATGACAGGAAATACTGACAATCCACGGAACTGCAGCATTAACTCTTTGACTCCCAGGGTACTACATGATGTTATGATGTAAAATATCGATCAAAATCATAAAACCATGACAGAGAGAAAGAGGAAAAAAAATCTGTTACTGACCTTACAGAGAATTTATCTTAATCCTACTCTGCGGAGTTTTGTTGTTCTATTTTCACAGAATGAGTACCTTTTTTCCTTTTCAACTTCGAAAATGAAAACAATGCACTCAACTCATCAGTCTCAACACCTAATAACTCTGTCATTGTCTTCCTTGTTTATCATATCCTCTCCTGTGCTTGCAACATTGCCTACATTTTTTCCTCACTTTCCCATCTTAATACAACAGAAACAATAATTTAGCTTATTTCATCTAACATCTTTCAGTTATTTACTCATGAGAAGTCCTTGATTGTAATTGGAATAGAAGCCCTATGAAATTATGTATCTTCTACATATATTTTTTTTTATAATTATATAAACACTGTTAGAAAAATTCTTTTCATGTTAAACAAATTTCAAAATTTAGGCAAAGTATTAAGTGCTGAATCGCAAACTGTGTAATCCAAGCAGAACCATTGTTGGCAAAGTTTCTGTAAGGAATACAATAGTAGACCAAACATAATTTTGGTCTTAAACCTTTATTATTTCATCTCTATTTTCTTCAGCAGAAAATCTCATGAGTGACACTAATGCTGGAGAACCATTGCCATTTATCCACCTGATCACTTCTTTCATAGACAACTAAACCCAGAGGTTAAAAACATACTTTAAATTACTTTCTTCACCTTTGATGCTCAAATGTTATAAAGCATTAATCAAGTATGATTTTAATAAGACATTAATAAATGCAAACTGTCAAAACATTAAAAAATGGCATTAGTTATCCTTCTTGCAAATAATCTCATTCTAAGTAAAGAAACTAAACCTCAGGCAATTGTTTCATTATAGGCTTTATAAAAACAAATACATCTTCTTTAGTTTGCAACAACCAAAGCCATGTGGTGCTGCAGTTTATACCTTCAGAGAGTACCATCTGGTGTTAAAAATTCAATACTGCAAAGACAGTCACCACTCCTTCATCTGATTAAATGGATTTAAGATGTGTGATTTTTTTTTATTAAAATTTTCTCTTTTTTTTCCTAGTGTATCAGTGGTGACAACCTCCTCATTTCTATTGCAGGGAAAAAGATTTCATGGAGAAAATGACTTGTATGCACACAGTGATGCTCTAAGAGCCTAGAAGACTCTGACCTAAAGCAGAAAAAGGTATATCAACATAAGTCTATTTATAAAATTGTTAAAAATTAGAGGTCTTATTTCAGATTTTTTTAAATGACTAAACAGGAATAGATCAATTAAAATCAATTGCTAACTTGAGGGATGGCCAGTAGAGCAAGGGATTATCCCTCTCTACTCTGCCCTTCTGAGGACTCATGTGGAGTATTGTTTCCATACCTGGGGCCCTAAGTACGGAAAGGATGTAGAGCTGTTGGGGTGGGTCCAGAGGAGGGCCATGAAGATGACCAGAGGTCTGAAGCACTTCTTGTCTGAAGAAAGATTGAAGGAGATCAGCCTGTTCAGCTTGGAGAAAAGGTTCCAGGGAGATCTCAGTGTGGCCTTGCAATACTTGAGGGAGCTTATAAGCAGAAGGACCGACTCTTTACACAGGATGATAGTGATAGGGCTAGGCAGAATGCCTTTAAACTTAAAGAGGAGAGATTTTGATTAGATATTAGGATGATTTTTTTTTTCCTTCAGTGCCTAGTGAGGCACTGGCACAGGCTGCCCAGAGAATCTGTGGGTGCCTCATTTTTGGAGGCATTCAAGGCCAAGTAGGATAGGGCCCTGGGCAGCCTGATCTGGTGGACAGCAACCATCCTGTGACAGGGAGTTGGAATTAGATGAGCTTTAAGGTTCCTTCCAGCCCAAGCCTTCTGTGATTCTCTGATTATCTTGGTTTTGATGACTTTGATTTTAACTAAGATCCCCCAGTGAACCCATGACTTTGAAACATAACAAATTCCAAATTTCTTTTTTTTATTCTGTTTCTCTTCATTTTCCCTTAAATTATACATGTTAACACACCATGTGTACAGAAGTGCTTTCAAATCCATTGATTACGAGCACTCCAGGCCACCTTGGCAGGGACAAGTAATTATCACCATTTGGCTGTAGAGAGTGTGAACCCCAGAAATCTACAAAATTAACTTGATGGCCATTCTACTCTCACACTGGGAGTGATCCCAGCAAGCAAAGAAATTAGTGAACGTCATTTTCAGAATGTACTTTGCAAAGTTATGCTCACACACCTCCAAAAGGTGAAATCTTTTGTTTCTAAAATGGGTTAGTGTCATCAAGATTAAAAGTCTGGGTAGAACTGCTTGCTACACAATGTGTTCCATGACAGTAACACCCCTGTAAGGTGTTTATCTGCACCCTTCATTTTATTTTACTGAAGAAAAAAATGGAATATGGGTTCACCTTTGCATAAATATACTACACAGGCCTCTGGTCAAAATTTGGCCATCTGTGGCATGTTTCAGTTCAAGAGGAAGGGTCTTTTTGTCCACTGAAAATGACTTCATCATATACTAAAACTGATGGCTTGCTCTGTCCTGCCCATTCAGCTGTTTTATGACAAGCTCTGTTGTTGCTCTGTATAGTATACAGAGATTCCTATATATGGGTACGTTACCAACTTATTTTTATCTTCAGATAATTAGGACATATCAGACATGGTTCATATGAGAAAATTTTACTTTTTTTCCACTGAGAATTAAAGGCACTTAGGATTCTAGATCAGGTAGAGATGTCTGTAAAGGTAGCCTCTATATTTACTAGCCACGTTTTCAGTGAATCATTAGGCACCATATTTTTCTTCTGTTTCTTTTTTACCTTTCAAGTTCAGTAGAACAGATGGTGTTATTTTTTGTCTGTGTCATGTTCCTATTCTATTCCTTTCAATAAGCACATTTATGAATGAATTTCGTCATGTCAGCCTTGTGGAACACTCTGCTAAGAACATGACTAATGCAAATAGGTACTGATACATGTTGGCTTCATTTGTTCATTTATCTCAAAGCAATCATAGTTTGTTCAACTAACAGATACATACACAGTATATTAATAGACAGCCTGCCACACATCAATCAAAATTTTAATATACCATTCTTTCTCAGCTCTTGCAGTCTCTCACACGTCTGTTCCCTCACTTAAATTAACCCATGACACAAACAGGTCAAGGAAATGCATTTAAAAGTGAGCTTAGTTTTTGAAAATATGTGTTTTTCTGAAGTCATTTTGCAACGTTCTTTCTAATTCTTAGGACCTGTTCAACAAGAAATCATTTTGCTGTACAGTAGGAACCTGTGTCTATTTGAAAGGTAACTATCTATTCAACTGTCTACTCAACAGTATAACTATGTTTTGTTTATAAATACACTCCTTCTGAATATTTCATTTATTTTCCACTTAGCTGAAAAAAGTTACAGCATGCCTTCCCTAAAGGTATGTGCTGAATAACCAAAGCTCTGTTGTTATTGAAGCAAAGTAGGTAGCATATTTGGCTTTCTGCCATTGTTCTAAACACAATTGTGTTGCTGCCCTACCTCCTACTTTCTCCCACTATTCTTCTTTCCCAAGAGGGAACTGTGTTCCAAGAATTATCAATCATTCCTTTTTTTCTTTCTATTTGTTTCAGGTATTCCTGCTCAGAGGTTTTTTTCTTTTTTTCTTTTTTTTTTTTTTTGTCAAATGATGGGTTTTTCTTTTCTACATTATTGCTGTTACATCTTGACGTCAAGAATCCTGCTATTTACCATCCCTAATACTTAAATTTTCCAGAAGAAGAGCAAACATATATGATTCATTCTGACTGTGAAGGATTTGAGTATGCTTTGTGGTCTTGAAGAATGATTTTATTATTGAAGTTGTTTTGATTCTGTTCCAAATAACTTTGAAAGGTTGCTTGACCATCTGGCATAACGTCACCCAAAGACTCAGGAGATATCTAATGAGTTTTAGATAATCAGGTATAGATTTTTAACTTTGAGTTATCATCTCTTTGCAGTCTACACAGAGAATGGGGAATTCTCTGGTTATATATATATATATATTACTGTGGAGATTTATAAGAACATGTGAGGAGTCTAACTCAGAAGTAGTTGCAACTTTGTAAAATAAATCCTAACCCTACTGTCTTTTCTTACTTTTGCCTTTAACAACTTGCTTTACTCCTGTACTTCCCCTCCAACCTTTTAAACCTTTTACCCTGTATTTTGTAGCACAGATTCTGCTCAATGTAGGGTCTCTCTTCCTCTGAATTTTCAACAAAGAACACCCCATAAATGTTTTTTATGATCTTTATCTGTCCATGTCTTGTGGAACAGTATACACAAATATTTATAAACACTGTTTGTTTAATGTTAACAAAGGTCTTATGTTTCTATGGTTTTGATGTTAGGGGAAGCTGTGCCCTAGTGGTATTTAAATACTGGGTATCAGAGTTTATTAGTCATGTTCTGTTGCAAGGGGCAGGATGACTTGGGATGTCTTGTGTGATTATTCTCCTGTGACATGAACAGAGGGCAGCTTCACTCATGGCTGGTTCACTATGCCTTCCACTAAAAAATGGCAAAATAATAATACAATATCTTCTTATGTCATTTTCTTTTCCATCTCTCAAAATGTCATCCCAAACCATATGCTTTCCCCCCTTTGCCTATCTTAATTTTTCTCTCTTATTTACCTTATGACTAAATACTTAACTTTTTCTGGGTACATTGTGTTTGTATACTGTGTTTCATGCTGCCGTCTGTCTTGTTCTGCTATGCAAAGCACTTGGGAAGAAGAACATTTATCAGAGTCTGCTATTCAGAAAAATGCTGCGCTGTGCTGGTGTTATTTACAGCTTTTAAAATATGGTATTCTACACAAGTTACACACATGCCAGGGAGACACAAGCATATTTATTGATTATCAGAAAACAAAAAATTCTATCAATGTGCCTATTGCCATGAAGGGCAGGAATATGAAAGAACCCTAGCTCTTTGGAGTGTTTCTTTTTTAGTCATTAATTAATATAAGATTTTTACAGAGCATTGTAAATGTGATTGACTAGGTTGGAGGATTTTAAATAAGCAACCTTTCGTTACTGACTAACCCTAATCTTAACCCTAAGCCTAAACTTTAATACTTTTGTCAAGCTTCTCCAAGTCATGACACCTGATCTCCCTTAATTTTCTGATATTTCTGCATTTCCAAGTTTGCTCATGACTGCATTGCTGACTCTTAAAAAGAGCAGAATTACTGAGTGCATTAGCAGCTAAGGTAAAGATGTACTGTCATTCAATCATATGCATTTCTAGTTCTTTAAGCCATGTATAATGAAATTTGTGATGAGTTAGTAGTGCTGATGATACAGTTTAAATAATTTTCTCCTTCTCCTTCATGCCCCAACTCTTTACCCCTGTAAAACTGAAAAGAAGGGTAAGGCTTTCAGTGGGATATCATTCTGTCACTGCTCCAAGGGAAGATGTTTGACTGAAAGATGATTCCTTTACAGTCAGAAGCCCATTTACCTGGTCTGACCTTTTGAGAGACATTGTGAGTGATAACACACATGGAGCAAAAGCTCTCCATGCTCAATTTCCCAGAATATGGTTTAGTCTGGGAGAAACAGAGCAGGACTGAGCATCGTAACACCCAAGTTTTGACACTAGCAGATAGTGTAACCTCAGGGAAGACACCTCAGTGCTCATAATTTTTGCTGATGCTCCCTTTAGATTGCAAATCCTTTTAAGCAGGCAGTAGTCTTTTATAGCCTATGCGTTGTGCATATGTGAATGATATTCACGTCAGCCAGATAATTCAAATGAGAGCTTCACATATATTTCATTTTTACTGTCTCTGTAAAATCTCAAAAGCCTCAAGAGGTGGTTAACTATTGTTTTTATTTGTTCAGACTGATAAATTCCAAAGTCTCATGTGTCATTACAGAAAACTAACATGACAGTTAATTAGCACTGTGAACCTCTCCCAGGTTTTTCATCATTTAAAGCTATACGTGTTTTTCAAGTTTCACATTTGGAGCCTGGAGGTATTTATCTGAAATGTTTGGGTAGCTGGGAAAAAAATAAAAATAAAATAAAAAAAATAAAATAAAATAACTTCTAACCACATGTCAGCAGGTTGAGACTTATTCATTGTTGCTCTTTGACTACAGCTGTAGATAGGAAGAAAGAAATCAAGTCAGTGGGATGGGATGGAGTATGGAGTTGGGCCAGTACAACAGCAGGCTAGAGCTGATGAACATGCCCACAGACCTCTGGCAGACGTTAGGATGGGCTGAACAATATGTTTCAAATGAACTAGACAGAATCAGACAGAAGAAATGTCTGACTTACAAGAGAGAGAACAGAAGCCTGTCCACCTCATAACCTGAGTGATTTTGTGTAGTGAAAAATGTCAATATTAATAAGCACAGTGGGGAAGAGGGGAGAAAAATGGCCTGTTCTGCTGTAAAATATCAGATTCAAAAGAATCCATCTAAAGCAAAGAGATTATTTTTTAGGAACAAACAGACAATAATTGTGGCTGAGTTACCACAGCAGAGAAGAAAGTGCTGCCAGGGATTAGGAAATGTGTAAATCAGAACAGAAATAGGCAGCTTGCAGGACCGGAGATAACTCTGGCCTAAAATGTGAATAGATAAAGAGAAATCTTTCAGTGAGACCATCTTTACTGGGCTGTCACAGTCTACCTGTACTGGTATATTATCATAGAATCATAGAATCATAGAATGGCCTGGGTTGAAAAGGACCTCAAAGATCATCTATTTTCAACCACCCTGCTGAGTGCAGGGTCATCAACCACGAGACCAGGCTGCCCAGAGCCACATTCAGCCTGTCTTTGAATGCCTCCAGGGATGGGGCACCCACAACTTCCTTGGGCAACCTGTTCCAGGGCATCACCACCCTCTGCCCCAAAAAATTCCTCCTAATATCTAACCTAAACCTCTCCTGTCTTAGTTTAAACCATTCCCCTTTATCCTATCACTATCCACCCATGTAAACAGTCATACCCTCTCCTGTTTATATGCTCCATTCAAGTATTGGAAGGCCACAGTGAGGTCTCCCCAGAGCAACCCTGCACACAGCAGGGGGATTGAAACTAGATTATCATTATGGTCCTTTTCAACACAGGCCATTCTATGATTCTATGATTCTATGCCATCACTCCATCATAGAAGGCCACCAGATTGGTCAGGCAAGATCTGCCCTTGGTGAAGCCATGCTGGCTGTTTTGGATCACCTCTTCATCTTGTATGTGCATTAACATGTCTTCTAGGAGGATCTGCTCCATGATCTTCCCAGGCACAGAGGTGAGCGTCACCAGCGTGCAGTTGTCTGGGTCATCCTTTCTCCCTTACTTGGAAATGAGAGCAATGTTTCCCTTTTTCCAGTCACCAGGGATTTCAGCCAACAGTCATGATTTTTCAAATATAATGGAGAACTGCACGGCAACCACATCAGCCATCTCTCTCAGAACCCCAGGATGGATATCATCTGGCCCCATGAATCTTACAGACATTTAGTTTCATGAGGAGGTCTCAGACTTGTTCCACTGTTACAGTGGGACAGAATCCACTCCTCTCACCCACACTTCAAGGTTCAGGGTCCTGGCAGACATGAGGAGTCTGACCACCAGTGAAGACTGAGGCAAAGCACTTATTGAGCACCTCAGCTTTTTCCATGTCTGAGGAAGCCAATACTCCCTCCTCATTTATCAAAGAGGGAAGACTCTCCTTGACCTGTCTCCTCCTGCCTATGTACCTGTAGAACCCCTTGTTATTTTTCACATCCCTTGCTAAGTTCAGCTCCATCTGGATATTAAAGGAGATTGGGGCACAGACTGAAACGCTGACACGTTATTGCATGTATCCAGGTCCATCTGTATTTAAAAGTAAAGAGGATTGCCAGGATGTTTAGTGGAATAATTAGTGTTTTTAATGGTGATCTGGAAAATAATTAGAAAATCATTTTGATCAGAACTTACAAATACTGAAGCCAGTAAGAAAGAATAGAAGAGTAGGGATTATTTCATAAATCAAGCAGAATTTTAATCTACATGAACAGAAGTCTGTGAGCTAAGAGAAAGGCACACACAAGTCATCTTTGTCAAAGATGTAATTAGGTTGTAGAAGGCAATGATTATGGAAAGGATAAATTTTGCTAGTATCTAAGAAACTAATATGATTTCCTCCTATGCCACTGTAACAATCAGGGCTAATGCCTTTCTTAGGTATATGAACAGAATTTTACACAAAGGTATTTTATTGTAGGAAACAGGAATACTAAGGGAAAACTTGCCAACCAAGCTCTTCGAAGAATTATTCTAATTCAATAAAATGATTATAATTCCCTTTGTACACTGAAGCCAAAATATGATGTTGCATTGCTCCCTGTTGAATAATCAGTTTGATCCGTTCCACACACTGGTTTCTTTCAATAGCAATGGGTTTATGAATACTAGTGGGACCGAGGCACAAAGAGATGTGTACTCCTTTTTCTTTTACAAGTTGAATATACACTCTTGTAACCTACTCAACCAAAAGAAATCTGCAGCAAAAGGAGAGACCAACAATCATGTCTGTTACCTGCAAAGAAAGTACGACAAACTCTAGCCTTGTTTTTTACATTTATAGTTGGGAGCTTATTATTATCTGATGAGTTGAGATCTTAAAAATCTGTTTGCAGATTTAAAACCTACTGATCTTGAGAATACTCAGTCATTACAGTCTAGTGAAAACCTTTGAAAACTTTGTCTGTTACTCCTTAGTGCTCTGTTCATTCTCACCAGAAATTTACCATCATCAGAAAAACCTTTCCGAGCTTTATTTCCACTCCTGTACTAAGTCCAATAACACAGCGTACACTTGTGCTTAACATGTGATGCATTTACAGAGTATTCTTCAAAGTGGGTTTCTCTGATTACCCCTAAAATCACAGAGAGACATTCAGCAATTCAAGATGAACAAAGAAATCAGTACATGGAGTCCTGATGCTCAGCTTTTCCGTGGTCTCCTTTATGGGATTAATGGTGAAAAATTATTTTTAAAATTCACATTGGAGTTTTTTCCAGATTTTTTGTGCTGGAAAAAAATACACATCCAGTGAATGTGTTATAGAAGTCTTGTGCATTAGTGTACATGTTGTCACTGGTGATTTCACTGGCTATCTTCAACCTCTTAGAGGTGATTTTGTGTCAGCTTGGCTAAGCAAAAAGGGAAGTTGCAAAATCTTTTGTAAGGTGATTACTTTCCTATGTTTTCCAGCACATACTAGCAAGAAGAAAACATTTAGTTTTTGTTATCTTCATAACAGATAATCTTTAATGCTCTGTTTCTATTCTGACTAGCTAAAAAATGCTAGTGTTAAGACTGTACAGAACTAACACTGTCAAAGCACTGTTTTACTGCGAAGTAATAATGATGTCTGTAATTCTCCTAACTAATCACAGGAATCTGTAAGCATAAATAACATCAGATCTTTTACTGCTATAGTTTCATTTATAAAATTATTCTGGATGTTCTTCTCTTCCTAATTTTTCTGTTTTGGGCCTGATAATTTCCTCCTATATATGAGCATGCTTTCACTGATTTTAGTGGATTTCTATCAAATGCAGTCATTAGAAATGGATTTTGTTTACACGTATCCTGGCTGTTCAGTCTGGTTCTCATTGACTTCATCTTGTTTTATGTAGGGTTCTGGCATTAGTATAGTTAAACCTTTACACCTTGCCCTCTTGAAAACTCTGCTGGTTTCTCAAAGCCTTAATTACCTGACTCCTGGTCTGTGGTGTGTGAAGTACCTCATGCTTATCATCTCTATTAATGTTATGGAATTGATGGTGTGAGATCCAATAATTCTGTATTTAAATAGATTTCAGTAGTCAGCTGCCCAGTAAATGCAGGGGTTTACGTTCACCCTATAATATGGTCTATAAATGCTGAATTACCCATATGCCTAACAGATGACAGAAAGCATTACAGAACTGTAAATTTAAAACTCTTAATTCATAAATTTGGACCAGAAACCTCTGCGAGAAAAGAGTAAGACCTGGGATGATATTATACAACTCAAAAAGCTTCAAAATGAACTAGAATATACTAAAGATACCAAATCGTATTTCCCCCTATTAAGGTTATTTCCATGAAGAAAAAAACTGTCTTTCAAGAAGGTCTTTCTATCAATAAGATGTTCCATCGGATTCTTTAATACACTTTTTTATACACAAGATGAAAAGACAGCCCAAGATAAAACAAACTGTTTTTCACTTTTCTGGGGGTTTCTTCAGGAATATATCAAAATAATTTTTTCTTTAGTTGCTCTTTGTATATGAGCAGCAAAGTATTTTTTTTTTTAACTTTTCTTTTTATAAGAACCTTTGTTGGAGACACCCATTTTATTAAATAAGTGGAAAGTTAATGCAGTCATTATAATCTCCTTAGATTCTCAGTTGTTTAATTTATGTTTGTGCATGCAGCTGTTGGGATTGATTGGAAAAGTACAAGCTCGCATGGCCTTACACAGCATTCTCTTGATTAAGAACCTGTGTCTCCTGAAGTAACAATAATGGATGAAGCTAGGGGCATCTACGGAGAAAAGGGCATATGCCTGAGATGTAGACAATGCTCAGAAGACACCAGAGAGGTTTCTAAAGTAATGAAGGAACAGCTTTATTGGCAAGTAATTACTTAAGAGAGATGAAAACAAATTAATGTTACTGAAGTAACACAGTCACTTGCGCATCTAAGTAGGTGTAACAGACATACCATCTTATCTTACTGCTTAACAGGAAGGGAAAAAAAATGTCCTTTACACAGTGACAAATAACTATGAAGCACAGAAAAGATAAAAGAAAAAATAGCAAGCAGCATATGTGGTGTAATTAAGAAAAGTTTTGTTGTAAGTAAGCCAAATTCTACCCTTAGTGACAGTCATGAACATCCTCTGGAATGTAGCCAACAGTGAAGTTTTAAAGCTTCCAACCTGTACCTCCTGTCTCAATCTGCAGTACTGCTTAGTCATGCTACCTTCTTCCAAAATATTTTTGTATTATAAATGAAAGCCTTCTTGGACCTTGCATTCTGGACTCTGCTTTCTACTGTCTCCCTGTTATCCAACATCCTGCCTTTTATCAACAAGCTCTCCAGCCTTCTCTGTCTTTTCACCCTACCTGAGATTTCTAAGTTCTCATCTAATGCAGTGAATGTAGTAGGATTAGACCTTGAGGCCGAACTGCAATTGAAATAAAAGTAAGTCAAGTAATTGATGATCTTAATGAACTTGTGTTTTTCTACACAGAGAAGATCTGGACCAAAACATAAGCTTGACTGTTTCTGTCTTCCCACAGTTGCCCTTACGTTACCAACCATATTTTCTCCTAGTGTAATCTGCTGAGGTCTTCTACAGTTATCCTAAATGTGCTCTTTGCAAACTACACTACTTTGTGACTCTAATGTAACCTTTATTTTGCATATGATTTTTAAAATTGAGTGGTTAAAAAATCAACAAGAATGGTAGTCTGTAATATTCTGAAAAATACTGCATGTCTATTTACTTCTTTAGGAGTATAACTAATCCCAAAGGAAAGGGGGAGGAAAGACAAAGTAGTGAAATTAAACATTCCTCGTGCAAATTAGCTCAAAACTGAGTTTCTCCAAACACATTATTGGCTCATTAGCTTTTCTTCCCTTCCCACTCATATTGCCTTCTGATTTTTATCACTGGCCTTCAGGATTCCTCACTTGCTCTAAGACCTTGTGTTCTAAAATAGTGTCCATAGGCGCACTCTTCTGATTACACAGTTTAAAGTACTATTTTGGCTAAATCTGTTCAAGTTCTCCTGCCTCTCCTTGACAGTCTTTCAAAGTGAGTTCCATATTTTCCAATTTCACTGGTCCTGTAATTCCACTGTCTTCTCTCTTTCAACAAACATTCAGCTTCGGTGTAATTTGTGATACTTCACTGTGATGGTGCACTCCATGCTTCCCCATCCAGCCTGGTCATCATGCCCAAGGACTAGTGCATACAGTAAAGTGCAAAAGACCCTGATAGCAATCAGGATTTCACCAGAAACTGTTAACAACCACAATATTATCTCAAATCTGGTGCTCAGACACCTTGTTCAATAGATCAAATTTTAAGTTGTGTGACTATGAGTCAATCATCTTACCCCATAACTAGCAAGCAGCCTGAGAAACCATTGGGCAGTTCTTCTTGCAAGCAGTTGGCTGCACACCAGAATCTCCCCTTGAGTAGGGATACCTCTTGATGCTATTTAATGCCTGAACAGAGATTCACCCAGAACATGGTGACACCTTTCCACCAGATCTACAGTAAGTGATTAATTGTTTTTAAGCTATACTAGCTTTGCTAAGGTTTGAGCTTATATTCATTAGACACCCCCCACCCTCTGTGTAACAAATAGTCAAGAATATCTAGCCATTTCAAATCTTGTTAAGTCACTGTCGTCACTGTTGAAATTACCATCTTATGTCTATTGCATATCAAGAAATATCTTTCTGCCTTCCTCTTACAAGTGAAATGTGCAGTGCTTCACTCTCCTTCTGTGACACTCACTCTCCTCGCTGTATTGACCTGACATTGCTGCTTTGTGTTTCTCTTCTTCCTTTTCCCTTCCCACATTTGTATCACCTCCAAAATGCATATGTTCAAACTGTAGAACCTGGGGCATTTTCAGCCATGAAATCCATGATAAAAATTTGATATCTGACAACATCATGTGCCTGTGGATTTCTGTTAAAAACCTGAAATGATTTGGCATGTCTTCACTTTCAGCCAGAAATTCCACTGTGATTGACCATATCCTCTTTCCATATTTACCACTGAATATATTTTGACTTGTAACTATCAAAGCGTTTGCACTGTAAATGTGTAACAAACCACTACATGCAAACCTGATGTGAATCAATGTGAAAAACTAAAGAACAGGAGGGAAAGTTAGTGTGATAACAGCAAGAGTGTGAGAGCTGATGAGGAGTCGTCAATTGCATAATTTCACTTGCTACTTCATTTATTTGTGCGCTTCTTCAATCTCCTCCCTTCCTTGTATCATGGAACTCATTGCGGGTGTAGATGCTCAGCCATTCTTAATTCCCATTAAAATCACTTATCTCTGAAAATCTAGAACTCAGTTGAGAATTTCTAAATATTTACTCACTTATACACTTTACCCATATACAGAAGAGCTTTGAAGATTGCCCAGGCAGCAGATAGGTTTACCAAATCAATCTCTTCAAGTATGGGTTTACTGTTTTGTTGTATCAATGAGTATACTCTCTTAAGGTTCTATAGGACTCCATGAAAACACAATAACATGTTCTTATGATTCCTGCGTTAATTAAACGTTTTCAGCTCAATGAATGAGTTCTGTATAATCTCCCTAGACAATTGAGTTACGCATCCTTAATTGTTGTGCCATAGGTCAAGCAGATGATAACGCATTTGCTCTAGTGGAAATAAAGAATTTATTTCTTGTTCTAAGCATTCAATTCCTCTTCATACACAAGTGTAAAAATCTCCACAGTATTAAAACAGTATAATTAGATAACTGTTATATTCAAAGCTATTTGCCTCAGATTAAATAAAATCCTAAATAATTTCAGTTTCTACTCTCGCTAATTAGCAAGTTTTTTGTGTGTTTCATTTAAACATAATGCTAGGAGCAATTCAGTACTTTCACCTCTGGGACTCAATTTGTTATGTGTTGGTTCCTTAGAGACCTAAAGCAATTAAAATTAAATTGAATTTATAGCTTAATCTTTCCCTGAGAACTGCAGGATAAAAAATACTAAAGCTTTCCAGAGGTTTTATTTTTCAGAACAATCCTGTTCACTGCCTCAGATAGAACTCATCCTATTGTCACAGCTATTTGCATCAACAATAAATTCAGAATAATCAGAATAAATAATTCTTCTTCTGATTTCTAGTCGGTTTTGTGTAATCACTCTAAAAATACTTCATATTTCAATACTGACTTTGAAGAGTAAAATGAAAGCAATTACTGTTATGTATATGCATACCCCTTCTATTCATGTTTAAAATTGACCTTATCTTGATCTGTCATAAACTCTTACTAATCATAGAATGTGCACTAAATTTGAAGTTGTTCTGAGTAGATGAAAGCACAAAGAGGGTAAGATTCCCATGACATACCATAGTCAGCCATTTTTAACTGCCTTTGCAATCCATGCAGAAGAAAAAAAAAGAATATCAAGACTCAATTCATCTGGCCTATTTTAAGTGACATGAGGATACAAGTCCCATCCCTGAAGATTTTCAAGGTGAGGCTGGATCAGGCATTGGTAACCTGATTTAGCTGTGGTGTCCCTGTTCATTGCAGGGGAGATGGACTAGGTGGCCTTCAGAGGTCCCTTCCAGCTCCAAGGATTCAATGATTCTAAGAGTCTGAAGATTCTATCCAATAAGAACATGGAAGCAAGAGATATAGCATGTTCATCTTACACAGTCTCTTAGTCAAAATAAAGAAGCATTTACGTGTGACCATTCCACTGTGAGAGACCTACTCTCTTTTATATGAATGTAGGCACTAAAAATGCTTTAATAGACGCTCTAATGAAACAGTTACAGAAAAGGATATGCTATCTGAGGTGCTACCTATCCTCCAGCAGGAATTATTAAAATCGTTTTGAAGTAATGGGAGGAAGATGGAAGAAGGTAACATTGAATTATGTATTAAAAGTCAAGCAAAGCAAAAAAAAATTATACCAAATATGAATATCTCTTTAAAAAGTCTTATATGATAGAGAATAAAATCAATCATTACAGGAGACAAATGAATCCTAACAATACTCAACATTCATTACTGAGAGAAATAAGACAGAAAGAAGGTAAAAATATTTTCATTGTGTGAGTTTGATACTTTCATATTTGTCAGAAAGTGGATAAGTATTGCATTAAAGTTGAATAATTCAATTTTGTTCTAGTGTTTGCTAAAGAAAAATGCTAAATTATCGTATCAGATGTTCTACATTGTCAAACTGGCTTTATGAACTTCAAGGAACTTTTTTTTTTTAAGAGTTTGGAAATGTAACGCTAGTTTATTAAGATAAACTGAAAGAAAAGTAGCTTTCTATACATATTTTTAAAGGATCAGTTAGGACAATTTGAGCAATTAGAGGTTGAGTGTACGTTTCTAAAAAGTTTCTAAAAAGAGATTTCACTAGGACAGAAATATTACCTAGTCAATGTCAGCCTTCATAATGTAGTCAAAGAAAAAAAAAAAAAACCCATTAAAGAAACCTCACAGAGATTTTGCAAATGTGATTGATAAAGATAATTGAAGTCATATTATATGTTTATATTGCACTGCAGGATATAACTATATACATATATATATATATAGAGAGAGAGAGAGAGAGAGAGTCCTTTTGTATGATCTTAATGACTTTAAAGAGATGAATACTTGAAAGATCATTTATGAGCAATGGAGAAGACATTGGGATAGATGTGTTCCTGTAGGTGACCTAGCAGAACATTGTATAGGCTGTAATCATGATAACAAAAGTCACACAAATGTGAATTTCATTCTTTTCACAAAGCTTCACCTATTTTTCAGTGAAGAAATATCCAAAGATATTCTCTGGACATTGAATGGGTCACCTAAGATGGTAAAAATAAAAATCTTAATTAGCTTACGTGTGAAAAATTATTTTTATCAAAGTATTTAAACAAATGTTTTCTGGTATCAAACCATTTTGTCCTCAACTGCTCTAGACTAGGCTGGTGGAGAAAAGAATCATGAATAAGAGTTGAGATGATGACATATTTCTAATATAACTTTGTTAGGGTTTTGAAGGGTTTTTCAATTTCTTTCTTCACCGCTGAATTTCTCCTTCAGTAGAGGGTAAAAATTTGTCCTTTTCAACTAAAATCAAGGAGAAGGCTTCTCTGAAGATGTCTGCCATCTTCCCATCATTCTCAGTGTACTGAATCAATTGGCAGTAAAGTTAGCTTCTTTCTTGTTTTGAGCTACTGCTGCATTTTCCTCTGCTGCTTCAAATCAGCAGTCACCCTGTTCTCTGAGGCAAGCTGATTTCATTCCTGATGGTTACATTTGAAAGTGAGAGAGAGCTTTTCCAGAAACTGTTTCTGTTCATGTTCCCAGTCAGAATAATGGATAATAGCTACTGTTTCACCCAGACCAAAACCTCAAAAGCCACTTATGCTTGCTTGCTGTATGTATAAATAATAACACTCAGTTTAAAGATGGACCTGTATGAGCTTTTTACAAGTCGCCAAATACCATGTTAATGCTCCTGAAGTGGCAGAAAGTTGTACTTCTTGGAAAAAAATAAAACACACAACTAATGGATTCCTTTCCCATAAAAGAGTCACATGTATTTATACCAAGACAACAGCAAATTTAAGAGCTGGAGCACATATATTTCTTTAAGCTAATATATCTTCCTCAATAATGGCTGTCTTCCACTCCACAATTTCAAATCATCATGTGGATCCTGACATCATTAATGTAAAGGCTTGTAAGTGCTACAAAACCAGAAATTCTGTCTGTTATTTGCATACATTTTAATTTATTGAAATACTTTGACATATTTCCATCTCATTCTATGTGAAGTACCAGTACTCATGATGTCCAGGTGTTCACAACATTGTCTCAAAAAGAGTTGTAAATTGCCATTTTTTTTTTAATATGTATCTACAACGTAGACAAATGCCAGCAAGATCAAAGTGTTCCCTTCTACTGTCAGTGTACATCACCTTATGCTTCAAAGTTCTAATTTGCATTGAAGAGTTGAGACAGAAAGGAAATGCAATTAAAAAGGGTATGGAGCCTGTCTTTCTCTTCTGTATTTATTTCTGTATTCTTCTATAATTTAGGCTGTAAAGTCTATCTGTGAAGGCAAAATAACATACCACATCCAAATCTCTCTCTTTTCTCCTCTCAGTTCTCTCTGTCCCTCACTGTCTATTAATCTATTCTGATATATTTACATTGCAAATTATTTAGAGAGTGAAAACAGCAAGGAGAATGAGCAATCCTTGCCTGCAGGGCTTGATAGTATTCTTATGAGTGATGTATGAGAAGGCAGGAGATTTCTGAAGAGTGAAGGCATATCAAAGGTTCCTTTTCTTCGCAATAAAATAGCACTCATTATCGAAAGACATGAAATGAGCACTGCTTCCCATTTATGCTGTTAAACAGATGAATCCAACCAGTTAGCCTACTCATTTTTCAAGATTAAAGGAAGATATAATAATATGAAAAGATGTTAATGTGTGTTCTTTCACAAAGAATTATTATGGGCATATAGTGCATTGTAAGAAGACTTTTACGGATGATGGTGTGCTTAGGTTGCTGTACAATTTCTCAAGACTAAGAAATGGAAAGGTAACACATCCAAGAATTCAGTGATAACTTTGTGTTAGAAATGTTCTTGTCTATCCTTGTAATTCACATTTGATAAAGCAATATTTTAAGACTGATCTGTCATCAAGGACAATGTGTGTCATTAAATAATGTCACTTTTTGGACTTTAAATAATATAATAAAAC
This sequence comes from Numida meleagris, assembly GCF_002078875.1. Lineage (NCBI taxonomy): Eukaryota > Metazoa > Chordata > Aves > Galliformes > Numididae > Numida > Numida meleagris. Next base: position 188,964,934 of record NC_034409.1, on the reverse strand, counting down.
CTCAGCAACTGAAAACACAAGGATGAAGCAGATTTGCATGATTATAACACACTGTTCCTCAACTTTCCATGGATCTAACATAATGCCTTTGTGCCATTTATTGCCATGTATTTTAGACAAAGGATTAGCTTCTTCTAACTTATTGAATTCTTGATGCCATACCTGGCTGTATCAATATACAGTGTTTTAGTCTAAAGTCACAGAAACACAGAATCACTGAATTGCAAGGGTTAGAAAGGACCTCAAGAGATCATTGAGTCCAACTCCCCTGCCAAGGCAGGTACCCTACCATAGGTCTCACAGGTAGGCATCCAGATGGGTCTTGAATATCTCCACAGAAGGAAACTCCACAACCTCTCTGGGCAGCCTGTTCCAGTGCTCCATCACCGGAACTTCCTATGTTTGAGTTTTAGGCCATTACTCCTTGTCCTATCACTACCCACCACTGCGAAGGGCCTGGCCTCATCCATTTGCTTCCCATCTCCCTTTAAATATTTATAAATTTTAATCAGGTCCCCTCTCAGTCTTCTTTTCCCTAGGTTGAATAAACCCAAGGTTACTCAGCTTTTCTTCATAAGGGAGATG
>NC_034409.1:188956535-188964049 GCF_002078875.1 Numida meleagris | reverse complement strand
CACCAGGGCAGAGTAGAGGGGGAGGATAACCTCCCTCGACCTGCTGGCCACTCTCTTTTTAATGCACCCCAGGGTACTATTGGTCTTCTTGGCCACAAGGGCACACTGCTGGCTTATTGCCAACCTGTTGTCCACCAGGACACCCAGGTCCTTCTCTGCAGAGCTCCTTTCCAGCAGGTCATCCCCTAACCTGTACTGATCCATGCGGTTATTCCTCCCTGTGTGAAAGACCATACACTTGCTCTTGTAAAACCTCATCTGTTTCTTCCCTGCCCAACTCTCCAGTCTGCCCAGGTCTTGCTGAATGTACAGCCTTCAGGTGTGTCAGCCACCTCTCCCAGCTTTGTAACATCAGCAAACTTGCTGAGGGTGGATTCTATCCCTTCATCCAGATTGTTGACGAAGATATTGGAGAAGACTGCACCCAGCACTGGCCCCTCGGGAACACTGCTAGTTATGGACCTCTAACCAGACTCTGTGACACTCATGACAACTCTCTGAGCTCTGCCAGTCAGCCAGTTCTCAATCTAACTCACCACCCACACATCTATCCCACATTTTCTAAGTTTCATAACAATGATGTTGTGGGAGATGGTGTCAAACACCTGGCTGAAGTCAAGGTACACAACATCCACTGCTCTCCGTCCATCTAAACAGCCAGTGATGACATCAAAGAAGGCTACCAGGTTGGTCGAGCATGACCTGCCCCGTGAACCTATCCTGACTACTCCCGATAACCTTCTTCTCTTCCAATTGCTTGAAGATGACATCCCAAACAAGTTGTTCCATAACCCTTCCAGGGACAGAGATGAGTCTGACTGAGCTGTAGTTTTATAGATCCTCCTTCTTGCCCACTTTGAAGACTGGAATGACATTGGCCATCCTTCAGTCTTCAGGCACCTCTCCCATTCTACAAGACCTTTCAAAGATGATAGAGAATGGCTCAGCAATCACCTCTGCCAGCATTCTCAGTACACGTGGGTTCATCCCTCTGGGGCCCATGGATCTATGAGCTTTGATTTTGGCTTGATGCTCTCTGACAAGATCCTCAGAGAGTATCTAGCCAAAGTCTATGCATCCAAATTTTAGACGAAAGAGCAGCTTTTTCAAACTTCTTGATTTCTTGATGCCATATCTGGATACATCAACATGGAATGTTTTAGACTAAAGTCCTGCAGATACTTGGTTCCCTTCTTCTCCCAATACACTTCACCTTTACTCAATCATACAGATAAACATCTAGTGCTTAAGACAAATTTAAGTCATTTTTTTAATCTGCAAAAATCAGGTAATTTACACAATATGAGCAAAACTCATACGGTCATAGAATGGTTTGGATATTGTAATGTAGAATATTGTATGCAGTTAATGTATTTGTCAGAAGGCATGCAGTCTTATACTGAACTCTTTAGATATGTTTTAAGTAGGTGATAATATAAAGGACTGGGCTTTATGAAAAAGAACATTCTCTGAGGAATAAGAGGTAAAAGTTTAGATATATTTTTTTTCCCCAAATCAGACATCTACATCTGATAGAACTGCAAAACATATTCTGAATTTATTTTAAAAATAAAACTGATTTTCTTTGTGTTCCAGCCAAAAGTGGAAGAATTTATCAGTCAGATGTTAATTAAACTGGAATGTTTTTTTATTATTATTTATTAGTATTTTAGGGGTAATAATCTCACGTTCTAATGGCCTTCAGGAGGTTTTATGAATCACACAGCCAGACCCTCTGTCAAAAGCTGTGAACTTTAAGATAAGTGCGTTAAGATTTAGCACAGAAAATTTACTCAGCAACAAAGTGAAGATATTTTTAGTATTATTTTTAGTTAGTTTGTTTTTTGTAGCTTTTGTAGCAGGTAATGGTGATAGACAATTCAGATTACAGCAATTTTATTTCTCAGTTATGAGGTCACTTCTAGTCTACCACCTTTTTTATATATATTTTTCCATTTTCTAATAGTTATAATAACATTTGTCTTCCTTTCCACTTATTTTGAGATTTATAGATGCTGATGAATGGTACTGTATAGAAAATGGATATTATTGCAGAGTAAAGAGCCACGGAACAAGGCAATGTGTTGAATATTTGCAAATATTGTATGTACCTCATTGTTCTCTGTCAAGGAGAATTAATGGTAAATTATTTTTAGGAGTTAGCTAAGCTATCCTTGAGGAGAACAAACAGTGCTTTGTGGATAGGTATGATTTTATCGCTCTACAGATACTGACGCTTTAGATCTATGCCAATATATTACCTCAATGGCACTGTTTAGTGTTCAGTTTTACTTCACCCTACTTTGTCAGTAAAAATTCTTGCATATACAGGTCATCGTGAACCATTCTTATATTAAAAGTATCACTTGTTCCAGAATAGGGCAATTCCTCTTTTTTAGATATGTTAAAGCCATTGCTACCCTTAAATTCAGTGGAGAACACGTTGTCTGTTTCCAAAGGTACACCACTTAAACAGTCAAGACTTTGTGACATTTTTGGACTGTATTTCTTGCCTTGTCAGGCAATATTGCAATTAACTATGCCAATATCAAAGTCCTATGAAATATCTAGAGTATTTCTAGTTCCTGTTCCTGGAAATGAAATGCAGGTTCAACATGAAAGAGGATGATTCACCATGCATTTAATGAAATATATGAACTCTCAAGGTCAATGACACATTATAAGCCAGTTTGCCAAAAGATCAGAACTGGAATGTGTGGTTCACCCAACACACAGACAATAACAGATTTTACCAGTCAGCAAAACAATAATGACCTGCAACTTCTATTGCTTTGCAGCAATGGGGGTAGGGAATATTTTACTGAGGAAATTTAATGTTTCTCAAACATCACATTTCAGGTTTTTCATAAATAATCTGTGACAGGGAGCTAAAAAGAAACACAAGGAAGTGGGCAGGTAGCTCGTGTATTTTATATATATGCAAAAATGATCATAATATTAATTATGAATTGCTAATTTGTGTTGAAAGGGAGAAGATCACCTTTTGAAGGGAGAAGATCACCTGTAGATCACATAGTCCAAATCCTCAGATTACAACAAGGTCAAATAGAGCAAGTTGTTCAAGACAAGAAGTAAAGATGGAAGAACCATGCTGAAAAATACAGGTATTCCTACTTACGATTAGGAATTTGGCCAGCAGGACTCACTGTGACATGTGCTTTTTTATTCTACATACAGTCTGTTAATTAATCAGTGTGTCCAGAATGGGAGGAATGTGCTGAGGCTCTGTCCACCTACATTTTTCTATGGACAATTATAACTGCATAGCTGTAGACTTTGCAACTTGTTTTGACACAATGTATCCTTCTCTAACTTTTTTCTAATTATATTGTAAGGCCTTGCAGCCTTCGTTGTCAGCGTCCTTGATAGTTTAATGAAACCTGTTTTAAACAGTATGAAAACCTCAGGTGGTGTAGGTAGATATGTTAGCTGTAGTGAAAGAATACATAACACTTTTCAACATCTGAAGATCAATCTTTATTTCCTTTATCTACAGTCCACAGAGAACTGAAACCCACTGGGACACAACCTTGAAGTGTGATATGCGGCTGTCACATTAATTAGAAACTGAGCTTCAAAATACCCCTTGCTGAACCCAAACAAGTCTAAACAGATCATTTGGTTTTATATTCCTGAAATGTGTTAAGATGCTTCTGTTTTCATCCAAAAGAGACAGGAAAGAAGTTAATTACATGTCATTTTGTATACGCTGATATTAAAAAGTTGTGAAGAGAACATTACATTTATGACAGACAACATCATTCTTTTGTATCTTTGGAAGGGAGTAGCGCAGAGGGGAAAAAAAAAAAAAGATTTCTATCATTTGGGTCTATCCAAGACATTTTATGACCAGTACTTGTTTTCTATTGCTCAATACATGTTATACTTGTGCAATTGTTACGTTATCAACATTTAAGCCCTAAGAAAATGTGAGAAAAATTTGCCCAGAGTTGTTTCATGGAAACATCTAATATTTCAGGTTTCATATTTTCTCTTGATTCTGTTAATAATCAAGGAAATCCAAGAGGTAGCAATAAAAAAGTGATAACATGAATTCCAGACTGTTGCCAGTGGTCCTTGGTGACCACAGAGAAATTTAAAGCTGATTTTTCTTTGCATATTTTTTTAATAATTTCTTATTATTCTGTAACAATAATTTTACTATAGTTATGGGCTAAGACTCACCTTTATCACTTCATTTACTTCCTGAAGAAAATTATTGTCCTCTAAAAGGCTCAGATTTTGACTGCAAGTTTGTTAGAAGCTCTATAGAATAAAACAATCAAATTCTTGAATACCATCATATTTCCAAAAGCATTCTGCACATAGCCACTCTGTTGCTTTATATTCCTTTTCCTTTTCTTTTTTGGTGTTTTGCGTCCCCAATTCATCTTGAGGTTACAGTCACTCCAGTTTAGCTCCATGAATGTTTTATGGCAATGACTACTGAAAGCATAGGACCACCTTGCCCCTCACCCTGGCTGTACTTTCACTCCCATGAACTACTTCTTTTTTTTTTTCTGCAAAGGAATTTGTATCGGTCTTGTTGAAGGGCAAAATGGGGGAACTGATTCAGATAAGAAAATTATCAGGAAAAAATAAAAAACAAAAACAAGCAAAAAAATCCAAAAACTAAAAACCACATTGTTTTAACTTGGTTCAAGATCCAGCTTGCTTCATTACTGATTCTTCATATTCAACTACGCTTGTAGAAGATACTGTCTCCTATTTCAAAAGGACAGATAATCGTATATATAGTACTAGAACCTAGACTTTGGAGAAAGTTAGACCTGGAGATCTTCTTTTTGGGGTATTTCCTGTTTGCTAAATATTTAAATTTTCTTTAGTATGGTCTCCACAAAAGGAAAAAAATGGAAATCTACCCATTTTTTTCAAGCTTCATTTTACTTTCAGACACACTAATGTAATCTACATGCATGCTGATTAAAACAAAATCAGACTCGACTCTAAATTAATGGGGTCTTTTCTATTAGATGGATTCTTCCAGTTCTCTTGCTCTACTGTGTGCATGAAGCAAGGCTCAAAATGAAAAGTTTTTGCTTTCCAAATACAGAGCCTTTTAATTTACCATTGCCACTATATTGGAAAGCTCAGTTCATCCTTACATACATGTTTATGTATATACAAATACATATGTGTGCATGAGCATACACAAACACAAATACTTTGTTCTGTTTTCCACTTTTTCTACAAAGATCTGCTTGTTGTGAAGCATCTGTGTATAAAATTTAGATTCGCATGATCTGTTTCAAACATATCTAATATGATATCTTTTGTGGTTACCATCTGTCATACAACAACAAAAGTGATTTTTTACCTCCAACAGAAAGGAAAAAAACATGCATAGTATCAATAAAGATCTTTTAACATTGTTTAAAATATCCACTGTAAACACATTCAGTATGTCTCAAAGGAGACACAATTCTTTCTCAATCTCCATATAAAAAGGCTTTGCAAGTTTACCAACATTTGGTTTGAATTATTCAGCTTTAGTTAAACTAATACATTATTCATGTTAAGTGAATCATATAAATAACACCAATTCTATCTAAAAAAAAAATAATAATTTAAATCTGACTTGGATGCAGCTTGCAATTTATAGCTGAGGCTTTACCAACTCACTAGATGCAAAACTGGGTATGAAATTTGTGGCTCAGTTCAACAGAAAATGAGTCAATATATTACTGCATGTGAAGGTGACTGCTAAATATATCCCCAAACATTAAATATAGCCGTCTTAAGAATTCAGTCATTGAACACACATATTCACAATACACATACTCCTCATTCCTCTTCCAAGAAGTTCCTTAGCTTTAAGTAGTAGATTAATTTCTTCAACAAATTCAATGTTATTGAACAGCATTCAACAGAATTGGTAAGTTTGAGTGTCTGTCATCAGCTTTTAGACAATTTAGAAATCTATGCCTAATTCATGAAAGCTCATGAGAGCTGCTGTTTCTGTTGGAATACTAAACAAGATTAGACACTTCATTAATGGGGAAATAATTCTAAAAGCAGAAAATGATAGCTCTTCTCATTAACATTTCATGTGGATGAAGGAATTAATTCTTATTTTGTGCCTTCAGGCCAAAATCTCAGAACTGGACAATTTTGTCATTTAAGGCTAATCCAGCTCCAATGAAAGGCAGTAGGAATGTGCCAGCACTTGAATCAGTAGGTAGTCTACTTCAATTTCCTTATGCATAAAATTAAGGAATATTTACCTCTGCAGTGGTAAAGATTCATCAATTGCCCATTTAGTATCTTCTTTCTTGCTCCTATTATGACTAGTGCTGACTGAGATTCTAAGGAGATATCTATGTTGTCTCTTCATTGTGTGGAATGATTTTTAGCTTCCATTCCTCACTCTTAAACAAAACTTCAAACTGCAAACACTTCCTTTGTCTCCAGCTTTTCTTGCTTCTTCTCTGCGGTTATGGTGATACAGAATCATTAGTATCCAGATTGCCTATGAAAAGCCAAACAATACTGACACTACTAAGATGCCTTTTTCCTCATAAAGGTCCCAGCTGAGCAGCTCATTGAAGAATAAAGTTAAGCATGTGTTTAACTGCATATCTATTGTGAATAATACTTACCATTTCTCCACTGTACTTCTACAACTATTTATAATTCCTGATGCATTGGTTTAATGAACCTCTGCATGATGGTAATTCAGTTGCAGATTCAGTTCACGTATTTAATATTTTTCTTTACTTCATAAAGTGACATAACCCATGCAATACAAGATCCATTCCAAACACTTACATGAAATAGAAAATAGTAAAAACACCTTTCAAATTCTATACGTGAATATAAATACATCTTTCGTATATGTCTGCTTATCTGAACTCTGTTAGCTACTGGATATGCAATTAAGTGTCCTGAAAGGAAGATTGTTCTTGTATCATTTCCCATCCACAAAGATGAAGCAGCAGAAATCTGATGTGTAAACATGTACTTTCATAATATTCAGTGAAATTTTATCTTTCAAAACCTCGAGTAGTTCTGGCCCAGATAATTCAATGGTCAAAGCACTCCTGCAATTCCAGGAATGTTTTCCAGACTAAATGTTAAATTTACACATACTGCAGCTTAGTTAACTGCATCTCTAAGCTATGTAAACCAGTATATAAATGCCAGGATACGTTCCGCTGGAAGTATACGAAAAGCAAAAATTGGCCATTTTGACAACTGTCAGATACATTTGCCAGCACTACCACATGTGGACTGGATCCAGCAGGATGCAGTTGGAACAGACAAGAGTTTTTTGTCAGATCATTATTAACAGAGGAATGAACCCATGAAGATCATGGTAATTATTTAGGGACTTTTTTCAAGGATCAAAATTCTCATGAGATGCAGACTGTCTTGCAACTGATACTGAGAAGTAGACATTTTTGCACATACTTTGCAGGATATACTTAGATTGTATGAACAAAGACTCATTTATGAGCTATCATTTTTTCTTC